>NW_022986255.1:449953-522285 GCF_902500255.1 Thalassophryne amazonica | reverse complement strand
ACTAACCCTAAACAGACACACACACACAGATGCAGATAACTCTAAACAGACACACTCACACACAGATGCAGACTAACTCTAAACACACTCAGATGGAGACCAACCCTAAAAACAGACACACACACACACGCACAGATGCAGACTGACTCTAAAACACACACAGATGGAAACTAACCCTAAACAGACACACACACACAGATGCAGACTAACCCTCAAAAACAACACAGATGCTACTAACCCAAAACAGACACACGATGGAGACTAACCCTAAACAGACACACACACACAGAGCAGACTGACTCTAAACACACACAGATGGAGACTAACCCTAAAACAGACACACAACACAGATGCAGACTAGCCCTAAACATACACACGCACAGATGGAGACTAACCCTAAACACACACCCACACGCACAGATGCAGACAACTCTAAACAGAACCACTCACACAGATGCAGACTAACCCTAAACACACACCCACATGCACAGATGCAGGAACTACCCCTAACCATACCCACACACACCGATGCAGACTAACTCTAAAACAGACACACTACACACAGATGCAGACTAACCTAAACACACACAGATGCATACTAACCCTAAACGACACACAGATGGAGACTAACCCTAAACAGACAGGACACACACACACACGCACACAGATGCAGACTGACTCTAAACAACACAGATGGAGACTAACCATAAACAGACACACACACACAGAGATGCAGACTGACTCTAAAAACACACACAGATGGAGATCAACCATAAACGCACACACACACACACACACGCACAGATGCAGACTGACTCTAAAACACACAGATGGAAACTAACCCTAAACAGACACACACACACAGATGCAGACTAACCCTCAAAACACACACAGATGCATACTAACCCTAAACACACACACAGATGGAGACTAACCCTAAACAGACACACACACCACACAGATGCAGACGACTCTAAACAACCACAGATGGAGACTAACCTAAACAGACACACACACACACGATGCAGACTACCTAAACATACACACGCACAGATGGAGACTAACCCTAAAACACACACCCACACGCACAGATGCAGACTAACTCTAAACAGACACACTCCACAACAGATGCAGACTAACCCTAAACACACACCCACATGCACAGATGCAGACTAACCCTAACCACACACCCACACACACCGATGCAGACAACTCTAAACAGACACTCACATACAGATGCAGACTAACCCTAACCACACACCACACACACAGATGCAGACTAACTCTAAACAGACACACCACACACAGATGCAGACTAGCCCTCAATACACACAGATGCAGAGTAAACCCTAAAACAGACACACAGATGGAGCCTAACCCTAAACAGACAGACGACACACAAACACACACACACACACACCACAAACACACACACACACACACACACACACACACACACACAGATGCAGACTGACTTTAAACAACACAGATGGAGACTAACCTAAAACAGACACACACACACACAGATGCAGGACTAACCCTCAACACACACACACACAGAGATGCAGACTGACTCTAAACACACACAGATGGAGACTAACCCTAAAACAGACACACACACACAGATGCAGACTAACCCCAACACACACAAAGATGCGAACTAACCCCCAACACACATACAGATGGAGATAACTCTAAACAGACACACTCACACACAGATACAGACTAACCCTCAACACACACAGATGGAGACAAACCCTAAACAGACACACTCACACACAGGTGCAGACTAACCATCAACACACACACACACAGATGTAGACTAACCCTAAACAGACACACACAGAGATGCAGTCTGACTCTAAACACAAACACAGATGGAGACTAACCAACACAACACACACACACACACACACACACACACACACACACACACACACACACACACACACACACACACACACACACACCACACACACACACAGATGCAGACTAACCCTCAAAACACACACAGATGCATACTAACCCTAAACAGACACACAGATGGAGACTAACCCTAAACAGACAGACACACACACACACACACACACACACACAGATGCAGACTGACTCTAAACACACACAGATGGAGACTAACCCTAAACAGACACACACAGAGATGCAGACAGACTCTAAACACACACACAGATGGAGACTAACCCTAAACAGACACACACAGATGCAGACTAGCCCTCAACACACTCACAGATGCAGACTAACCCTAAAACAGACACATGCACAGATGGAGACTAACCCTAAACACACACCCACACACACAGATGCAGACTAACCCTAAACACACACCCACACGCACAAATCCAGACTAACCCTAACCACAAACCCACACGCACAGATGCAGACTAACTCTAAACAGACACACTCACACACAGATGCAGACTGACTCTAACACACATAGATGCAGACTACCTCTAAACAGACACACACAGAGATGAGACTAGCTCTAAACAGACACATGCACAGATAGAGACTAACCCTAAACACACACCCACATGCACAGATGCACACTAACCCTAACCACAAACCACACACGCAGATGCAGACTAACCCTAAACACACATCCACACGCACAGATGCAGACTAACCCTAGCCACACACACACAGATGCAGACTAACTCTAAACAGACACGCTCACACACAGATGCAGACTAACCTAAACAGACACACTCACACACAGATGCAGACTGACTCTAAAACACACATAGATGCAGACTACCTCTAAACAGACACACAGAGATGCAGACTAGCCCTAAACACACACACGCACAGATAGAGACTAACCCTAAACACACACCCACACGCAGATACAGACTAACTCTAAACACACACCCACACACAGATACAGACTAACTCTAAACACACCCACACACAGTACAGACTAACCCTAAACACACACCCACACACACAGATACAGACTAACTCTAAACAGACACACTCACACACAGATGCAGACTAACCCTAAACACACCCACACACACAGATGCAGACTAACTCTAAACAGACACACACACACACAGATGCAGACTAACCCTCAACACACACACAGATGCAGACTAACCCTAAACAGACACATGCACAGATGGAGACTAACCCTAAACACACACCCACATGCACAGATGCAGACTAACCCTAACCACACACCCACACACACCGATGCAGACTAACTCTAAACAGACACACAGATGGAGACTAACCCTAACCACACACACACACACCGATGCAGACTAACCCTAAACAGACACACACACAGATGCAGACTAGCCCTCAACACACACACAGATGCAGACTAACCCTAAACAGACACATGCACAGATGGAGACTAACCCTAAACACACACCCACACGCACAGATGCAGACTAACCCTAAACACACACCCACACACACAGATGCAGACTAACCCCAACCACAAACCCACACGCACAGATGCAGACTAACCCTAAACAGACACACACACACACAGATGCAGATGACTCTAAACACACAGAGATGCAGACTACCTCTAAACAGACACACACAGAGATGCAGACTAGCCCTAAACACACAACGCACAGATGGAGACTAACCCTAAACACACACACAGATGGAGACTAACCCTAAACAGACACACACACACACACAGAGATGCAGACTGACTCTAAACACACACACACACAGATGTAGACTAACCCTAAACAGACACACACAGAGATGCAGTCTGACTCTAAACACAAACACAGATGGAGACTAACCCTAAACAGACACATTCACACAGACACACAGA
This sequence comes from Thalassophryne amazonica, assembly GCF_902500255.1. NCBI lineage: Eukaryota > Metazoa > Chordata > Actinopteri > Batrachoidiformes > Batrachoididae > Thalassophryne > Thalassophryne amazonica. The sequence continues at coordinate 518,468 of NW_022986255.1, read as the reverse complement.
TGGAGACTAACCCTAAACAGACACACACACACACACACACAGATGCAGACTAACTCTAAACACACTCAGATGGAGACTAACCCTAAACAGACACACACAGATGCAGACTAACCCTCAAAACACACACAGATGCATACTAACCCTAAACAGACACACAGTTGGAGACTAACCCTAAACAGACAGACACACACACACACACACACGCACACAGATGCAGACTGACTCTAAACACACACAGATGGAGACTAACCCTAAACAGACACACACACACACAGAGATGCAGACTGACTCTAAACACACACAGATGGAGACCAACCCTAAACAGACACACACACAGATGCAGACTAACCCTAAACAGACACACAGATGGAGACTAACCCTAAACAGACACACACACACACAGATGCAGACTGACTCTAAACACACACAGATGGAGACTAACCCTAAACAGACACACACACAGATGCAGACTAGCCCTAAACATACACACGCACAGATGGAGACTAACCCTAAACACACACCCACACGCACAGATGCAGACTAACTCTAAACAGACACACTCACACACAGATGCAGACTAACCCTAAACACACACCCACATGCACAGATGCAGACTAACTAACCACACACCACACACACCGATGCAGACTAACTCTAAATAGACAGACACACACACACACACACACAGAGAGCAGACTAACCCTCAAAACACACACAGATGCATACTAACCCTAAACAGACACACAGATGGAGACTAACCCTAAAACAGACACACACACACACACAGATGCAGACTGACTCTAAACACACACAGATGCAGACTAACTCTAAACAGACACACTCACACACAGATGCAGACTAACCCTAAACACACACCCACATGCACAGATGCAGACTAACCCTAACCACACACCCACACACACCGATGCAGACTAACTCTAAACAGACACACTCACACACAGATGCAGACTAACCCTAACCACACACCCACACACACAGATGCAGACTAACTCTAAACAGACACACTCACACACAGATGCAGACTAACTCTAAACACACTCAGATGGAGACCAACCCTAAACAGACACACACACACACGCACAGATGCAGACTGACTCTAAACACACACAGATGGAGACTAACCCTAAACAGACACACACACACACAGATGCAGACTAACCCTCAAAACACACACAGATGCATACTAACCCTAAACAGACACACAGATGGAGACTAACCCTAAACAGACACACACACACACAGATGCAGACTGACTCTAAACACACACACACACAGATGGAGACTAACCCTAAACAGACACACACACAGATGCAGACTAGCCCTAAACATACACACGCACAGATGGAGACTAACCCTAAACACACACCCACACACACAGATGCAGACTAACCCTAAACACACACCCACATGCACAGATGCAGACTAACCCTAACCACACACCCACACACACCGATGCAGACTAACTCTAAACAGACACACTCACACACAGATGCAGACTAACCCTAAACACACACAGATGCATACTAACCCTAAACAGACACACAGATGGAGACTGACCCTAAACAAACAGACACACACACACAGAGATGCAGACTGACTCTAAACACACACAGATGGAGACAAACCATAAACAGACACACACACACACGCACAGATGCAGACTGACTCTAAACACACATAGATGCAGACTACCTCTAAACAGACACACACACGGAGATGCAGACTAGCCCTAAATACACACACACACAGATAGACTAACCCTAAACACACACCCACACGCACAGATGCAGACTAACCCTAACCACACACCCACACACACAGATGCAGACTAACTCTAAACAGACACTCACACACAGATGCAGACTAACCCTAAACACAATCCACACGCACAGATGCAGACTAACCCTACCACACACCTACACACAGATGCAGACTAACTCTAAACAGACACACTCACACACAGATGCAGACTATCCCTGACCACACAGCCACCACACAGATGCAGACTAACTCTAAACAGACCACTCATACACGATGCAGACTAACCCTAAACACACACCCACACACACAGATGCAGACAGACTCTAAACACACATAGATGAAGACTACATCTAAACAGACACACACACAGATGCAGACTAGCCCTAAACACACACACGCACAGATGGAGACTAACCCTAAACACACACCCACACGCACAGATGCAGACTAACTCTAAACAGACACACTCACACACAGATGCAGACTAACCCTAACCACACACCCACACACACAGATGCAGACTGACTCTAAACACACATAGATGCAGACTATCTCTAAACAGACACACACACAGATGCAGACTAGCCCTAAACACACACACGCACAGATGGAGACTAACTCTAAACAGACACACTCACACACAGATGCAGGACTAACCCTAAACACACACCCACACACAGATACAGACTAACCCTAACCACACACCCACCACACAGATACAGACTATACTCTAACACCCACCACAGATGGAGGACAAACCCTAAACAGACAACCTCACACACAGGCTGCCGTCTGACTCTAACACAAACATCAGCTGGAGGACTAACCCTAAACCGACACACTCACACAGACACACAGATTGGAGACTAACCCTCTAACAGCACACACACAACACACACCACACCACACACACACACACACACACACACACACCCCACCACAACCATCACACACACACAGTATTCAGACTAACTCTTAAACAGACACACTCACACACAGATGGCAGGCCTAACCCTAAAACCACACCCCACACGCAGATACAGACTAACTCTAACACACACCCACACCACAGATACAGACTAACCTCTAAACACACACCACACACAGATACAGGACTACCCTAAACACCACACCCCACACACCCAGGATACAGAATAACTCTATAACAGACACACCTCACAACAGATGCAGACTAACCCTAAACACACACCCACACACACAGATGCAGACTAACCCTAAACACACACCCACACACAGATACAGACTAACCCTAAACAGACACACACACACACAGATGCAGACTAACCCTAAACACACGCCCACATGCACAGATGCAGACTAACCCTAACCACACACCCCCACACACACAGATGCAGACTAACCCTAAACACACACCCACACACACAGATGCAGACTGACTCTAAACACACATAGATGCAGACTACCTCTAAACAGACACATACAGAGATGCAGACTAGCCCTATAAACACACACACGCACAGATGGAGACTAACCCTAAACACAGACCCACACGCACAGATGCAGACTAACTCTAAACAGAGACACTCACACACAGATGCAGACCAACCCTAAACACACACCCACATGCACAGATGCAGACTAATCCTAACCACACACCCACACACACAGATGCAGACTAACCCTAAACACACACCCACACACAGATACAAACTAACCCTAAACACACACCCACACACATAGATACAGACTAACTCTAAACAGACACACTCACACACAGATGCAGACTAACCCTAAACACACACTCACACACAGATGCAGACTGACTCTAAACAGACACACTCACACACAGATGCAGACTAACCCTAACCAACACACCCACACACACAGATGCAGACTACTCTAAACAGACACACACACAGATGCAGACTAACCCTAAAGACACACACCCAAACACTTGCAGACTAACAGGTTTTGTTTATGGCCGCCAAACACAAGACAATATTAGACGTTCTCTTCATTTAATACAACTACTATTAATGAAGCTAATCTGAAGGCTGTGTTAAGAGTCTTGATGCTGAGAAGCTTTTGACTGTCAGCTGGGAATATTTGTTTTGATATTGAAATGTTTTTGTTTCACTGAAAAATCAATTAACAGTATCAGAACCAATGTACTCTGCTCCTACCACAAGAATCAGAGTAAATGAAAGTCTTACTGATCGTATAAAATTGGAAATATCTACATGTCAGGGATGTCCCCTGTCACCTACTCTCTTTGCACTTCTATAGAACCTTTGGCACAAGCAATCAATCAATCAACATTTATTTATAAAGCGCTTTACAGCACCGACAGGTGTCCAAAGTGCTTAACATTAAAAACACGAAACACATATAGAATAAAATTTTAAAACAACACATAAAAAAGAACATAAAAATAACAGAACATGTCACCTCCCCACTAAGTGTTAAAAGCCAGTTTAAATAAATAAGTCTTTAACTTAGATTTAAAAGTGCTCAGTCAGGAATAGTACGTAACTCAAGAGGTAGCTCATTCCACAGTCTGGGGCCGGCTAGCACGAAAGCATGATCACCCCCAGTGTTTATATCTTGACCTTGGAACATCTAAGTAAAGCTGGCCAGGACGCCCTTAATGTCCTACTGTAGGTGCACAAAGTTAACATTTCAGTCAAGTAGGGAGGTGCAAGGCCATAAATAGCTTTAAAAACAAACATTAAATTTTAAAAAAAATTCTAAAACGAACTGGAAGCCAGTGGAGTGAGTACAGGACGGGTGTAATATGCTCATGTCTAAAAGTGTTTGTTAAAAGACGAGCAGCAGCATTCTGCACCAACTGAGACGTGCAAAAGACGACTGATTAATGACCGAATAAAGTGCATTACAATAATCAAGTCTGGAGCTGATGAAAGCATGAATGGCGTCTCAAGATCACGTCTACTGAGAAAGTGCTTTATTTTAGCCAAAGGTGAAGTTGGAAAAAAATAGCTTTGACAACAGAGTTTATCTGTTGATCAAACCTCAAACAGCTGACAAATATCACTCCCAAATTCTTGACAGCTGGTAGTTAGCCAAAGCACCAGTGCGGTCAAACACCATGATCTCAGTTTTACCATCATTCAGGTAAAGGAAGTTTTGGGACAGCCACTGCTTTACATCACAAATACAATTAAATAATGATGGCAAAGCATCACTCCCATTAGTCCTCACAGGCAAATAGATTTGCAGATCATCTGCATAACAATGAAAGGAAAGGTTGTGCTGGGTTATAATTGACCCCAATGGCAGAATGTACAAAGAAAATAGAATCGGCCCAAGGACAGAACCCTGTGGCACTCCACAAGACAGATGAGCAGTTGATGAGGAGAGGTCCTCAATCATGACAGAAAAGCTCCTTTCAGCCAAATATGATCTAAAACCACTTAATGTTTGTACAGATCAGTGGTTTCTGCACCAGTCGGATTGGTCCGATCCATTTTGTACAGATCAGTGGTTTCTGCCACAAGTCTTCCGTGTTTTGGCCCGACGCATCGTTCCTATTGGACAATGTGAAGGTATGTCACAGCTCAGAGTGTCAAAGTTGGCGCACCTCATCTCGACAGAACACCGGCTCTGTGTGGTATGTAAGAGATCACTTGACCGAGCGTCTATACATTTAAATAATAATTAAAAATACTGTCATCACTCTTTACTCTTACTCAGTCTCTTACGACGGTGTAGCCTAAATACACCAGCTTTCCAGGAGCGCACCCAATTCATTACGCACGCTCAGAGGCACGTCCCCTCCGGTGTGCACTTTTTGAGGGGGGGGGCGACCCCGGGCGACCCCGCCCCCTGTGATAAACTCAACGCCCCCTTAATATTTTTTTTCTGGCGCCGGGTCTGAGTAAACAGGAGCTTCCAGCAGGGGGCAGGACACTCAAAGACAGAAGTGCAGACTCATTGTTTGGGTCTGTTGTCGCTTTTGATGCTTCCAAAGCGCTCGTAGTGTTTAAAACTCAAAATCCGCATGTTAGTAGTTACAAGTGTACCGGAGACACTACTGGAATTATCAGTTTACATTTTTGGGTGGTTTATTGGTTTAGCTTTATAAAAGATAACTTTTCAGTTATCTGATTATCTGTTATTGAGTTAATTTTTTGGTTATCTGTTCCCACCATGAAGGAATCACCACCTTCACACCTCTTTCAAGATAACACCTTCATGTCCATTTAATAACTTGATGCAGAGGTTTGGAATTATAGGACAAAATTTTATTCATTACCATCAAGTAAAGTATGCTGTGATGTCAGACTTTCAGACCCGTCAGTGTCCATCAGAACCACCCACATTAGTGACAGACATCAAGAACCTTCTCCCAATAAAGAAAACCTTGTCTAAGGTATATGAGTTAATATCAGGCGTAGACACTGTTTTACATTTACCCAGCTTAAAATGGGGGGTGGACTTCCTCCTGACCTCTGACCCTGACCACTGGACACAGATCTGTAAAAACACATTTTCAATGATAAAAAACACCAACTTACAACTCATCCAATACAAGTTCTTCATAGAACACACATTACACAGTATAAGATGTGTAAAATGCCTTCTCAGACTCTGATGTTTGCTCACAGTGAGCCTCATGTATCAACGTTGCGTATGGCGATATTTGAGCATACGAGGGTAAGTTAGAAAAGTATCCGACCTTTTTATTTTTGCAAAACCATATGGATTTGAATCACGTGTGATTGCATCAGCCAAGCTTGAACCTTTGTGCGCATGCGTGAGTTTTTTCACGCCTGTCGGTTGAGTCATTCGCCTGTGAGCAGACTTTGTGTGAGCAGTGGTCCACCCCTCTTGTCGGATTTTTATTGCAAATAAATGTCTGAACGATTTGGTGCTTTGCTGCATCAATTTTTCCAGAAACTGTGAGAGACCTCCAGGTGGACACCATTTGGAAAATTCAGATGGCTTTGAGGGACGATTTTATGGGGATTACATATACTCAACAAAAAATATAAATGCAACACTTTTGGTTTTGCTCCCATTTTGTATGAGATGAACTCAAAGATCTAAAACCTTTTCCACATACACAATATCACCATTTCCCTCAAATATTGTTCACAAACCAGTCGAAATCTGTGATAGTGAGCACTTCTCCTTTGCTGAGATAATCCATCCCACCTCACAGGTGTGTCATATCAAGATGCTGATTAGACACCATGATTAGTGCACAGGTGTGCCTTAGACTGCCCACAATAAAAGGCCACTCTGAAAGGTGCAGTTTTGTTTTATTGGGGGGGGGGATACCAGTCAGTATCTGGTGTGACCACAATTTGCCTCATGCAGTGTAACACATCTCCTTCGCATCATCCGTGAAGAGAACACCTCTCCAACGTGCCAACGCCAGCGAATGTGAGCATTTGCCCACTCAAGTCGGTTACGACGACGAACTGGAGTCAGGTCGAGACCCCGATGAGGATGACGAGCATGTAGATGAGCTTCCTTGAGACGGTTTCTGACAGTTTGTGCAGAAATTCTTTGGTTATGCTGAAACAATCGGTTTGATTGTTTCAGCAGCTGTCCGAGTGGCTGGTCTCAGACGATCTTGGAGGTGAACATGCTGGATGTGGAGGTCCTGGGCTGGTGTGGTTACACGTGGTCTGCGGTTGTGAGGCTGGTTGGATGTACTGCCAAATTCTCTGAAACACCTTGGAGACGGCTTATGGTAGAGAAATGAACATTCAATACACGAGCAACAGCTCTGGTTGACATTCCTGCTGTCAGCATGCCAACTGCACGCTCCCTCAAATCTTGTGACATCTGTGGCATTGTGCTGTGTGATAAAACTGCACCTTTCAGAGTGGCCTTTATTATGGGCAGTCTAAGGCACACCTGTGCACTAATCATGGTGTCTAATCAGCATCTTGATATGGCACACCTGTGAGGTGGATGGATTATCTCAGCAAAGGAGAAGTGCTCACTATCACAGATTTAGACTGGTTTGTGAACAATATTTGAGAGAAATGGTGATATTGTGTATGTGGAAAAAGTTTTAGATGTTTGAGTTCATCTCATACAAAATGGGAGCAAAACCAAAGTGTTGCGTTTATATTTTTGTTGAGTGTAGATTAAGGAGTGATCCAGCCGGTTTAAAGACCGCCCACAGCTGCTGAGAGCGTGCCGCACTCCGTAGTGCCGATCGACAGGCTGAAACAACCAGATCATTTCCAACATGAAGGCTTTGTTGATCCAGGACGTCGTTGACTTACACAAAAATGGCAGGAGACATGGACATCAGTACTTTTTGACACATTCCACTGTTACAGGAGTTTTTTTCATGGAAGAAAAGCGGACCGATGCGCCACGGAGCTGCTCATGGCGCGGCACAAAACCACCTCCGTGTTGGTCTCACAGGACGGCTTTGAGATGGCTTTCAGACGGCTGTCGGTGGCTTTTCAGTCATGTGACGAACCGAGAAATTGTGGATGAGCCTGGACATGGCAGAACGTGTCCTGTGAGGCTTCATCACGGCATTGCTTTTGCGCCATGCGGCTCCACCGCGACGCGCGGAATTCCTCCGCACGTCTGTCTCAATGTGCCAAAAAAGTGCTGATGTCCACGTCTTCCGCAATTCCTGTGCTAGTCAGAGGACGTCCCGGATAAAACACAACGTCCAGTTTAGAAATGAACGGCACATTCCACTGTACAGGAGTTTTTGTCATGGAAAGACGAGCGGAGGAATTCCGCACGTCGCGGCGGTGCCGCATGGCGCAAAGCAACGCCGTGATGAAGCCTCACATGTGAGGCTTCATCACAGGAAAAAAACTCCTGTAACAGTGGAATGTGCCGAAAAAGTCTTGATGTCCACGTCTCCTGTCATTGTTGTGTAAGTCATAACAAGGACTGTTGTTGCTGTGGAGCACAGCGGTGTTTTGCTGTATCTGTTAGCTGTTTAATCTGCACAGTTAGATTGATCTAGATAACTAGATAACGATTTGTTTCACAGTATAATCTTCATGTGCCTTAACTAAAGCACTCCCTCTGCTGAATCACCTCTAAATTATTTACACATTATTCACGTTGCATGTTTTTAGGAATCCTTAGCGCAGCTACTAGCTCTTAGCCAGTTTAGCATGGCGGCTTCTCCTGTCTCTCCCGCACTTTTCTGCTCTGGGTGTGAAATGTTTAGTTATTCCTCGGCCTCCTTTAGCAGTAACGGTACTTGTAATAAGTGCAGCTTATTCGTAGCTTTGGAGGCCAGGCTGGGCGAATTGGAGACTCGGCTCCACACCGTGGAAAATTCTACAGCTAGCCAGGCCCTGTAGTCGGTGCGGACCAAGGTAGCTTAGCCGCTGTTAGTTTCCCTCTGGCAGATCCCGAGCAGCCGGGAAAGCAGGCCAACTGGGTGACTGTGAGGAAGAAGCATAGTCCTAAACAGAAGCCCCGTGTACACCGCCAACCCGTTCACATTTCTAACCATTTTTCCCACTCGACGACACACCGCCGAGGATCAAACTCTGGTTATTGGCGACTCTGTTTTGAGAAATGTGAAGTGTTGTGTGTGGGCCGCCAGAAGAGGAGGTACTGCTGGCCCACCATCAGAGGGCACCCTGCCTGAAGTGCGGGCTTCAGGCACGAGAGGGCGCTGCCGCCATGGACGCAGGCCGGGGGTGACAGCTGTCACTCATTACCTCTTGACAGCTGTCACCCATCTACTCAACGTCCTCTCACTCCATAAAGACCAGATGTCATCTCCACCTCATTGCCGAGATATCATACTTCATTGGCGGCAATATCCTCAGCCGTTGTGTTACAATATTATTTGTATATTATGAGTGTTTGCAGGAGTACCGGTACCGTCGTCAGTGGAAGCTGAGAGAGCGCTAGAAGGCACTCTTTTCCCCTGAGGAATCTACAGTACTCTGCAAGTTATAGAGTGAGAGGTGGAGGTGGCATTCCCACCGCTGTTGTTACTGGGTGTACACACACCCACACTTGACTGTCTTTGTTCTCGCCAGCAGTACCAGATCTGACAGTCGGGGACGGTGATCACCTGGGAATTCGGGACTTGGCGGCTCCAGTATGCACCAGGTTCTGTGGCAGCGGAAATCGTGTGGTTCCGGCTCTTCTCAGGACAGACGTCTTCTATCCTCGAGCCTGCCCACACGTCACCTTTGTGGATTGACTGTAATTATATTCTGAGATTGTCTGTATGTTCGTTGTGCACATTTCACAACATTAAATTGTTACCTTTTGGCTCATCTATTGGCCGTTCATTTGCGCCCCCTGTTGTGGGTCCGTGTCACTACACTTCACAACATGAAGTTAGCGACACCAGCAACCATAGTCAATTGTCTTCCGGGGACCAGAGCAGGCGACATTGAAGGAAATTTGAAACTGCTGGCTAAGGCTAAGCGTAAATTTGGTAAGATTGTAATTCACGTCGGTAGTAATGACACCCGGTTACGCCAATCGGAGGTCACTAAAATTAATATTGAATCGGTGTGTAACTTTGCAAAAACAATGTCGGACTCTGTAGTTTTCTCTGGGCCCCTCCCCAATCGGACCGGGAGTGACATGTTTAGCCGCATGTTCTCCTTGAATTGCTGGCTGTCTGAGTGGTGTCCAAAAAATGATGTGGGCTTCATAGATAATTGGCAAAGCTTCTGGGGAAAACCTGGTCTTGTTAGGAGAGACGGCATCCATCCCACTTTGGATGGAGCAGCTCTCATTTCTAGAAATCTGGCCAATTTTCTTAAATCCTCCAAACCGTGACTATCCAGGGTTGGGACCAGGAAGCAGAGTTGTAGTCTTACACACCTCTCTGCAGCTTCTCTCCCCCTGCCATCCCTCATTACCCCATCCCCGTAGAGACGGTGCCTGCTCCCAGACCACCAATAACCAGCAAAAATCTATTTAAGCATAAAAATTCAAAAAGAAAAAATAATATAGCACCTTTAACTGCACCACAGACTAAAACAGTTAAATGTGGTCTATTAAACATTAGGTCTCTCTCTTCTAAGTCCCTGTTGGTAAATGATATAATAATTGATCAACATACTGATTTATTCTGCCTTACAGAAACCTGGTTACAGCAGGATGAATATGTTAGTTTAAATGAGTCAACACCCCGAGTCACACTAACTGCCAGAATGCTCGTAGCACGGGCCGGGGCGGAGGATTAGCAGCAATCTTCCATTCCAGCTTATAATTAATCAAAACCCAGACAGAGCTTTAATTAATTTGAAAGCTTGACTCTTAGTCTTGTCCATCCAAATTGGAAGTCCCAAAAACCAGTTTTATTTGTTATTATCTATCGTCCACCTGGTCGTTACTGTGAGTTTCTCTGTGAATTTTCAGACCTTTTGTCTGACTTAGTGCTTAGCTCAGATAAGATAATTATAGTGGGTGATTTTAACATCCACACAGATGCTGAGAATGACAGCCTCAACACTGCATTTAATCTATTATTAGTGTTATGTGCTGACGCAGGTTGAGGAGCAGACCAACGTCTGACCGAACCCAGCGCTAAATAACCAGAAAGCGGTTCTACAAACAAACAATTTTATTTCCCCTCCAGTGCAATAATTAGTGTACAACATAAATATGTGGTTTGTCTGGCGGAGTGAAGGACGGCGCGCTCTCCAGCGCCCAAAAGGATCGAAGCCTCGGCGCTTCTGGACTCAGATTCACCGCCAAACACCCCCCCGGTGGACACGACAAACTGACTCTGTGAAGGATGGAAAAGGTGAGGTAAGTCAACAGAGCTACAGCAAATATCTTTCAGAGGCACACACTATCAGCAACACATTCAGGTCTGAATTTAAGCTTTATATAAATGAGCAGCTTCTCACAACAGGTGGAGGATTATCAGTCCGTACGCCACGGCAGTGAGAAGCAAACTGCACAATTCTCATCAATGTTCAAATATACTGCGCAACAAAATGCCAAATTACTATTAACGATCATTCAGACAATAATCACCTCTGATGTGTGCTGACAGCATGTGTCCCTCACCGTCCTCCTTCACAGGCACGATGTGTCAAACCCTGGCGCAGTCCTCAGCGTCTCACAAACGAACGTCACAAGGTCGAGTTCCCGGCAATTCTGCTTGAACCACTCATGGCTTAAATGCAGAACGCCATCTCATTATCTGCTGCAGCTGAAAGTCTTTAAGTTTACACATGAACATCCTCCACAGGTGCAGCTAATAATGCTGATGAGAGTGAAGGACTCTTCTGCCAGCACCTTCTCCACAGACAAAACCAGTTTGCATACCACCTGGAGAGCAAAGAAAAGAAAACAACACAAAACATCCAGCCAAACCCCCCAACACACAACAATTAGACTCAATTGGCTTTGCTCAAAAAGTAAATGAGTCCACCCATCACTTTAATCATATCTTAGATCTTGTTCTGACTTATGGTATGGAAATAGAAGACTTAACAGTATTCCCTGAAAACTCCCTTCTGTCTCATCATTTCTTAATAACATTTACATTTACTCTGATGGACTACCCAGCAGTGGAGAATAAGTTTCATTACACTAGAAGTCTTTCAGAAAGCGCTGTAACTAGGTTTAAGGATATGATTCCTTCTTTATGTTCTCTAATGTCATATACCAACACAGAGCAGAGTAGCTACCTAAACTCTGTAAGTGAGATAGAGTATCTCGTCAATAGTTTTACATCCTCATTGAAGACAACTTTGGATGCTGTAGCTCCTCTGAAAAAGAGAGCTTTAAATCAGAAGTGCCTGACTCCGTGGTATAACTCACAAACTTGCAGCTTAAAGTAGACAACCCGTAAGTTGGAGAGGAAATGGCGTCTCACTAATTTAGAAGATCTTCACTTAGCCTGGAAAAAGAGTCTGTTGCTCTATAAAAAAGCCCTCCGTAAAGCTAGGACATCTTACTACTCATCACTAATTGAAGAAAATAAGAACCCCAGGTTTCTTTTCAGCACTGTAGCCAGGCTGACAAAGAGTCAGAGCTCTATTGAGCTGAGTATACCTTTAACTTTAACTAGTAATGACTTCATTGATGCTGGTATTTGGTTAGACTCTTTCTCTCCGACTGTTCTGAGTTATTTTCATTAGTTACTTCATCCAAACCATCAACATGTTTATTAGACCCCATTCCTACCAGCTTGCTCAACGAAGCCCTACCATTATTTAATGCTTCGATCTTAAATATGATCAATCTATCTTTATTAGTTGGCTATGTACCACAGGCTTTTAAGGTGGCAGTAATTAAACCATTACTTAAAAAGCCATCACTTGACCCAGCTATCTTAGCTAATTATAGGCCAATCTCCAACCTTCCTTTTCTCTCAAAAATTCTTGAAAGGGTAGTTGTAAACAGCTAACTGATCATCTGCAGAGGAATGGTCTATTTGAAGAGTTTCAGTCAGGTTTTAAAATTCATCATAGTACAGAAACAGCATTAGTGAAGGTTACAAATGATCTTCTTATGGCCTCGGACAGTGGACTCATCTCTGTGCTTGTTCTGTTAGACCTCAGTGCTGCTTTTGATACTGTTGACCATAAATTTTATTACAGAGATTAGAGCATGCCATAGGTATTAAAGGCACTGCGCTGCGGTGGTTTGAATCATATTTATCTAATAGATTACAATTTGTAATTAGTAATACTGTGAGAAATCTTGGAGTCATTTTTGATCAGGATATGTCATTCAATGCGCATATTAAACAAATATGTAGGACTGCTTTTTTGCATTTACGCAATATCTCTAAAATCAGAAAGGTCTTGTCTCAGAGTGATGCTGAAAAACTAATTCATGCATTTATTTCCTCTAGGCTGGACTATTGTAATTCATTATTATCAGGTTGTCCTAAAAGTTCCCTGAAAAGCCTTCAGTTAATTCAAAATGCTGCAGCTAGAGTACTGACAGGGACTAGAAGGAGAGAGCATATCTCACCCATATTGGCCTCTCTTCATTTGCTTCCTGTTAATTCTAGAATAGAATTTAAAATTCTTCTTCTTACTTATAAGGTTTTGAATAATCAGGTCCATCTTATCTTAGGGACCTCGTAGTACCATATCACCCCATTAGAGCGCTTCGCTCTCAGACTGCGGGCTTACTTGTAGTTCCTAGGGTTTGTAAGAGTAGAATGGGAGGCAGAGCCTTCAGCTTTCAGGTTCCTCTCCTGTGGAACCAGCTCCCAATTCAGATCAGGGAGACAGACACCCTCTCTACTTTTAAGATTAGGCTTAAAACTTTCCTTTTTGCTAAAGCTTATAGTTAGGGCTGGATCAGGTGACCCTGAACCATCCCTTAGTTATGCTGCTATAGACTTAGACTGCTGGGGGGTTCCCATGATGCACTGAGTGTTTCTTTCTCTTTTTGCTCTGTATGCACCACTCTGCATTTAATCATTAGTGACTGATCTCTGCTCCCCCTCCACAGCATGTCTTTTTCCTGGTTCTCTCCCTCAGCCCCAACCAGTCCCAGCAGAAGACTGGTTCTGCTGGAGGTTTCTTCCTGTTAAAAGGGAGTTTTTTCCTTCCCACTGTTGCCAAGTGCTTGCTCACAGGGGGTCGTTTTGACCGTTGGGGTTTTTACGTATTATTGTATGACCTTGCCTTAAAATATAAAGCGCCTTGGGGCAACTCTTTGTTGTGATTTGGCGCTATATAAATAAAATTGATTGATTGATTGATAAGTCAGACAATGTCCTGGATCAACAAAGCCTTCACGTTGGAAATGATCTGGTTGTTTCAGCCTGTCGATCGGCACTCGGAGTGCGCCACGCTCTCAGCAGTTGTGGGCGGTCTTTAAACCGGCTGGATCACTCCTTAATCTGTGTAATCCCCATAAAACCATCCCTCAAAGCCATTTGAATTTTAACAATGGTGTCCAGCTGGAGGTCTCTCACAGTTTCTGGAAAAATTTGATGCAGCAAAGCTCCAAATCGTTCAGACATTTATTTGCAATAAAAATCCGACAAGAGGGGTGGACCACTCCTCACACAAAGCCTGCTCACAGGCGAATGAAGCAACCGACAGGCGTGAAAAAACTCACGCATGCGCACGAAGGTCAAGGTTGGCTGATGCAATCACACGTGATTCAAATCCATATGGTTTTTGAAAAAAATAAAAAGGTCTGATACTTTTCTAACAGACCTCGTATATGGGGTGTACGCCAAAACGGCTGCGCTACTTGGCATTTATCAATGTGGTCGTTGGCGTACGCTGCGCTGAAAATATACCACCAAGTCAAGAGGTGGTATAAATTATACACCAAAATGAACCAGCGCTGGAATCCACATAAAAATGAAGATGATCAACATGATAAACAGTGCCATTATACAAATCAATGCATATGCTACATAAATAACACTTTCCTGATTATACTACATAATAATTAATACAATCCCGCTTTTGCGGGATTGCTGGTCTATCGAGCACGATCTGTGGTCACAGCGCTGACCGCAAAGAAAGCGCTGCTTGCCTTTTTTCTCCAGACTTCGAGCCTGGAGCCAGAGCAGCACTGAGCTTAACTTCATGTGGTGTGATCGTTTTAGACAATGAAATTGATCATTACAACTGTAGTGTTGTCATTCCCTTAATTCGTCCGTGCTGCAATCAGGTTTTGTCGTCTCCATTCATTTGTTACAATAAAATAAATAAAGAAATACATTTTAAAAATAAAGAAATCTGAAAAATTAGGCGAGTCTATTAATTGAGCGAGCAAATATCCACATGTCAAGAATTATTGACATGTGAAAAGAGAATACAGTGGTCCCTCGCTATAACGCCGTTCACCTTTCGCTGGCCCTCGTCGTTTCACGGATTTTTTTTTGTCCAATTTTCACATGCTTTTTTTTTTTTTTTTACAGTGCATTGTGTTCTGTGTTCTGCTTGTCTGTTTATAAGAATCTTCTCACCCAGAAGAAAAAAGAGCGCCAACAACTACTCATAACTGTGTTCTTCACTCGGAAAAAGACACCTGCAGCCAGGTGTGAGTGGAAAAAGGCGCGGCGTCAGGACGAAGGGGTGCGATCAGTGAAATACTGGTCAGTCACTATTAATAATTTCTTATGTGTCCAACCTCGTAGGTTGATAGTTAAAATTAAATTCGTTAGTTCTAAAAGTCATCATAATTATTTATAGAAAAACGTTCTATTTTATTTCTCAAACAAATGTTTGGGCCTGAAAACAGGTTGGTCTTATTTCTCTACAAAGGTTTGAACTTTGAGAGTGTTTACACACGAGAGAAAAGTGAGAAAATGTTCATGCCTGATTGAGAAAAGTGTATAACGGGTTTTTACAGCTTTAAAACGTCTATAATACTTGTAAAAAAAATAACACTGACTACATCGTGGTTTCGCGTATTACAGGCTATTTTTAGAACGTAACTCCCGCGATAACACGAGGGACCACTGTAACACTTTTTTGATTATACTACAAACAATTAATATGACGGCCGCTTTTGACGCTGTATTGGCACGTGTCGTGATTGGTGGAGTTCTTGTTCTTTGCCGTCTTCCCGGCTTCCATGTCGTAAAATGAGGGTGTGTCTGAAGCGGAGTCTGATATTTATGGGCGTGTTCATTATAATTACGATTGTTTTCACCCGCCCATTTATCAAGGTCATGTCGGGCGTACGCCGGAATGGGCAGGTTCGCACTGCTTTGATACATGTCATGGCAACTTTGGTGTACTTCAAATTTACACAGTAAATTTACGCCACAAGTGCGCAACATTGATACATGAGGCCCAGTGTGAACTAAACACCACTGATACCTATTTTCATGCCCTTTGTCTCTGCTCACCTGTCCAGTGTTTTTGGTCAAACGTCACTGAAAAATTGTCCTCTAACTTGGAATATAGAATTCCATTATCTCCTAATTTCTGTTTACTTGGAGACACTACAGTTATTTAACTGCCAACTAAACAATCTAAAACTATACTTGTAGCACTGACTATTGCCAACAAAGCAATTTTGGTGAATTGGAAAAATAAACAATTAATCAATATTAACCACTGGTCAAACCTCCTTATCGAATATATATCGATGGAAAAAATATCCGCTTCATCAAGAAACCAATTGCCACAATTTAATGAAACATGGTCCTTATTTATCAACTTATTAAATATGAAATGAAATTTGGAGGTCTAATTTTTCTTTTTCTTTTTGCCTGTTAGGGAATGCCACTCTGCACCTGCTAAAGTACTATATTAATATTAGATTAGACTTGTTCCTATTATTATTGACCTACTGAGTTTTCTTTATTGTGATGCAGATCCAGGTTGCAGTTCTTTGGGGTACTCTTGCTGTCAGAGGTTGATACTGTGTGTTTTTGTTTTTGTTTTCCCTTGAAAATGATTGAATTGGTGGAGGAGAGAGCTTGTGTCCCTTTAGAGTGGGTGGCCCCTCCCGTATGGTGAGGCTGTGCAGGACCGTGCGTGCAGGGAATGGTTCGGGGTCCGGGTGTGGAATCCTGGGCTTGCTGGGGATTTGGGGTTGGGGTGGGGCTTCGGGGGGGGGGGGGGGGGGGGTGCTTTCTAGTGCTGCCTGGTGGCTCTGCGGGCTTCTGGGGGGGGGGATCAGGTGCTGGCCCGCACTCCTTTCCGACTCCTCCCTTGCGGAGCGTGGGTGTGCCTCTATGCTTGGGGGCCTGGGTGGATGGCCGGCCTGCTGCCTGTGGGGGCCCTGGTGATGCACCGCGGGGCTTCTGGTCCTATTGGGGGTGGGGGTGGTTGTGATGGAGGGATAATTGGGTGGCCATCATCCTTTTCATCTTGGGTCTGTCCACTCTGCCATTGGCGGGCTGGGGTCCCAGTGCCAGGGCCTGTGGGGCCAGTGTGTGGTCCGCTCCCTGCACTGCACCTCTCCTTTCCACCGGCCCTGCTTGGGGTTGGGCCTCACATGTCACACCCTTTTAATCCACTTCACCAGCTCAGCACATGCACACACATCATATTGGGTTTTTAAGTAGCACATTATAGGGTTCAAATAGTTTTGTGGTCAGGTGTTGGGGATGGGTATGCAGGGCAGTTGGTGGTGCAGCGTGTGCTGCATCCTCCACAGCGATCTCCATCCACCGCTCTTGCCCTGCCATTTTTAATGCACACACTTTATTTCTACACATTTAGTAAACACTTTCCCTAATTTAGAGTTGGGGTCATTAGGCGGTGGTGGTTTGCAGGGCAGGCTGCAGTGCAGTGGTGTGCCACCTGCCCTGTTTTTAATGCAACACTTAGCTTTGCTCACTTAGGGGGTCACACACAGCAAGGGAGATGAACTATAACAACCATGGTGGGGTTGGTAGGTAGGTGAGTGTGGCATGTAGGGCTGGCCCCGGGTGGTTGTGGATGTCTGGGGCTCTGGGTGGGGGATCTGCTTCAGCAGTTCTGCCATGGTCTCAGGGCCCTACACTGGGGCTTGTGGGGACAAGGGTCCCGCGGCCCATTGGGGGAGTGGGTGGTTGCAGTGGGGCACGGGTGTTAGCACTGGGAGGTGGTCGGCTGCTGGGGGGGTGGGGGCCGTGGACTCGTGGGGTGGTGTTTTGCCCCGCTCTTGCTTGGGCGGTTTCCTGATTTTGGTGATTCTGCTGGCTGTGTTGGGGGAGTCTTGGGAGTTGGGGGAGCCTCGTGTGCTTCCTCGCCCGGGGGGGTTGGGTCTCGCCTCTTGTCTGGGGGCCAAGCCCCGCCCTCATATGGCTCGGTGTCCCTGCCCGCGCTTTGGGTTCGGTTGCAGTGGCTCCTTTGCCGGTGCCCTGTGTGCTTCCCTCGGGTATGGGGTTGCTTCCTGTGCATCCGTGGGGGAGGTGGTGTGGGGGGTTCGTTCCGGCATCGCCGGGCCATGTCCTGGTGGTTCGTCGTGCTGCCCGGTGGCTCTGGTGGCTGCCCTTTGTGGCCCCTGTGCCCTTCTGCTGCCCTTTTATTCCTGGTTTCTCCTGGGCCCTGCATCCTGGACCTGCTTCCGTCATTGCGTGCAGTCGGCCGTATGGCTCCTGGCATGCCAGAGTGGTCCACATCATATGGTAAGGTTCTGTACTTTTGTCTTGGCCCAACACTCCAGCCACAGTAGTGTTCAGATATTTAGCTGTGATCTGGGTCTCTGTGTGTGGATGGTGTTCTAGATTAGGGTATGGATGCTCACTAATTAGACAACAGACTGTTGTCTCCTTGGTGTCTCACTTCTAACCACTTCACAGTTATTGTCTTCACCACTTGTCTTTTGTTCTTGTCTGTCTTCATGTTGTTTTAGTGGTCGGCTCTTCCTGATAAAAGTTGTCGCTTGGTTTTGAGTAGGATGTTGTAGGGTGATCGGGAAGGGCGGATGGGGGTCACACCACACCACATTCACTCACGCACTACATACCTTCTGTCTTGCAAGAATAAATTGCATATATGTGTATTAATGTTCATAAATGGTTCTGCCAGTGTGGCATTTACCATCACTATATATGCAGACAGGAGGAAAAAAGCAACAGTGGAGAGAACTGAAGAACAGATTGAGCATAATTAAAGGGGCCACAATAATCAACTGTAAGAAAACACTAAACAATGCCCAAAGCTAAATCAAGAAATAAAAAGCAGAAAACCAACATGGAACTGTAAAGTGAACACAGTGTACACAGAGGAGCAATAGAGAAAACCCACAGAGCAAATCCAAAGAGAAACAGTAGAAAACTAAGAGCAAAATACAGAAGCAAGCAGAAAACAAACTACAACAAGAACTAAGTAATGGCTAGAACTAAATCCATCAACAAAAACAGAAAAATAATGTGGAACTCAAAAATGGATAAAGTGTGAATGGGGGAATGGTTTTTGCCTCCTTGCTCTCGCCGAGACGGTCGCATTTTTCTCTTCCCCCTCCCTCATCTTTCCTGCTTCTGTGGTGTGTTGTCTGTGAGGCTGTCAGCTTTGCTCTTCTGGAAACAGCAAAAATGGATCTGATCAAGTGGTCTCTGAACGCAATTGACACTATTTTTTTCTACAAGACATTGGGAGTGGAGGACCCGACCTGTCCTGCCGGGACACGTGATGGGTTACGTGATGGACAGTTGGAGGAAATGGCAGGTCATGTACCTTTACACTCTGTCTGTGGAGGACGTCGAAGATGTGTATATATTTGGCATGGTGGTGACCAGGTTCCTGCTGTGTGGAGCGGGCATAGCGCTGGTTTACAGAAATTAAGAAAGTGGAAGCGGCAATAATTGGCCCATCCAGGCTGCCCGACATGAT
The DNA here is from genome assembly GCF_902500255.1 of Thalassophryne amazonica. NCBI lineage: Eukaryota > Metazoa > Chordata > Actinopteri > Batrachoidiformes > Batrachoididae > Thalassophryne > Thalassophryne amazonica. Next base: position 498,492 of record NW_022986255.1, on the reverse strand, counting down.
TGATTCGATTGGAAGGGGCAGTGTTTGCTCAGTCGGCGGGTGTTAACCGCGTGTTGGAAACCATCTCTGGTAGGATCGTTGCACTGGAAACCGCATTGATCGTCAGTAATGACCACATCTCCTCTCCTAATTCAGATGTACTGGAAGCCACTCTGTCTCAGACTGTGGAATCTTTCAGGCATCTGCTAATCTGGATTTTCATTCGCCTTCCCAAAACACAGCTGCACTTCAAGGACGCTGTGATAAAAACCTCCTAGAGAACAACGCTCATGCCTCACCCCCCTGGTCTCCCCCGCCCTCAGCTTCTCCCAGCTCTGACGTTGACTGTGGACTGTTCAGGGCTGAGACCTTCCTCCCTCCAGAAAGGACGAGCAAGGCCGTTGATGGTGCCTAAGGCGGCCTCGGGTGTTCTGATAACTGGACTCTTACAAATCTCGGTCGTGGTCTCTCGTCCTGTTGTGTGTGATCATTGTTCATTGTGCTGATGGGTTTTTTCCTGCATTGCTGCTGCATGATTCAATGCAGCAGCAATGAAGGTTTTCTTTCCCAAGTCTTACCTTGTGTGTGCTTTTTATATGTGTTCATGTACCAGGCCGGCTTATGTGTGTGTGTGTGTCATTTGTCATCATGAGGCCGGTCATGGTTTGCTCAGTCCTGCTGTTGACCTAAGGCAGGACATACATCTGGAGCTGGTCCCCGGGCACCTAAGGCGACTTCTGCTCCTAAATGGCAATTAGGATGGGTTAAATGCAGGTAACACATTTCATTGTGCAGGGAACATGTTTCTTTATGCATATGACAATAAAATTCTTTTGAATACTTTGAATCCTTTGAAAAGACACATGAGATACCAAGGGGAGGAAAATGACAAAACACAAAGACACAGACAGAAGAGACCAGACACAGACAGAGGACAAACCACAAGGTCAAATGACACCAACCGGGATACGAACCCAGATACAATCCACAGAAACAACACAATGACATTTAACAATGGGGCATAGATCACCCAGAAATAAGAAGCCAGACCAAAACCATACAAGAGAAAACACAGAAACAGGACAGAACAAAACCATGAACCAAATGCACAGGCAGTCAAATGCTGACATAACATGTTGTGGTCATTGTGTCTCAAATACCAGTATTTGTGTGTTAACAACTGTGAAAAACTATAATTTTACAGAAGTGAATAAGTTCCATACAAACTCTTCATTTATTTATTTATTTTTGCTTTCAAAGCAGTGATATAAAACAAACATACACATATATCGCATATGGCTGGGCGAATTGGAGACTCGGCTCCGTACCTTGGAAAAAGCCTACAGCTAGCCAAGCCCCTGTAGTCGGTGCGGACCAAGGTAGCTTAGCCATCGTTAGCTGTCCTCCAGCAGATCCCGAGCAGCCGGGAAAGCAGGCCAGCTGGGTGACTGTGAGGAAGAAGCGTAGTTCTAAACAGAAGCCCCGTGTACACCACTAAACCCGTTCACATCTCTAACCATTTTTTCCCCACTCGGCGACACACCCGCCGAGGAACAAACTCTGGTTATTGGCGACTCTGTTTTGAGAAATGTGAAGTTAGCGACACCAGCAAACCATAGTCAATTGTCTTCCGGGGGCCAGAGCAGGCGACATTGAAGGAAATTTGAAACTGCTGGCTAAGGCTAAGCGGTAAATTTGGTAAGATTGTAATTTCACGTCGGCCAGTAATGACACCCGGTTACGCCAATCGGAGGTCACTAAAATTAACACTGAATCGGTGTGTAACTTTGCAAAAAACAATGTCGGACTCTGTAGTTTTCTCTGGGCCCCTCCCCAATCAGACCGGGAGTGACATGTTTAGCCGCATGTTCTCCTTGAATTGCTGGCTGTCTGAGCGGTGTCCAAAAAATGAGGTGGGCTTCATAGGTAATTGGCAAAGCTTCTGGGGAAAACCTGGTCTTGTTAGGAGAGACGGCATCCATCCAACTTTGGATGGAGCAGCTCTCATCTCTAGAAATCTGGCCAATTTTATTAAATCCTCCAAACCGTGACTATCCAGGGTTGGGACCAGGAAGCAGAGTTGTAGTCTTACACACCTCTCTGCAGCTTCTCTCACCCTGCCATCCCCCCAATACCCCATCCCCGTAGAGACGGTGCCTGCTCCCAGACTACCAATAACCAGCAAAAATCTATTTAAGCATAAAAATTCAAAAAGAAAAAATAATATAGCACCTTCAACTGAGTTTCTCTGTGAATTTTCAGACCTTTTGTCTGACTTAGTGCTTAGCTCAGATAATCAATCAATCAATTTTTTTTTTATATAGCGCCAAATCACAACAAACAGTTGCCCCAAGGCGCTTTATATTGTAAGGCAAGGCCATACAATAATGATGTAAAACCCCAACGGTCAAAACGACCCCCCTGTGAGCAAGCACTTGGCTACAGTGGGAAGGAAAAAAACTCCCTTTAAACAGGAAGAAACCTCCAGCAGAACCAGGCTCAGGGAGGGGCAGTTCTTCTGCTGGGACTGGTTGGGGCTGAGGGAGAGAACCAGGAAAAAGACATGCTGTGGAGGGGAGCAGAGATCGATCACTAATGATTAAATTGCAGAGTGGTGCATACAGAGCAAAAAGAGAAAGAAACAGTGCATCAAGGGGAAACCCCCCAGCAGTCTACGTCTATAGCAGCATAACTAAGGGATGGTTCAGGGTCACCTGATCCAGCCCTAAACTATAAGCTTTAGCAAAAAGGAAGTTTAAGTCTAATCTTAAAAGTAGAGAGGTGTCTGGTCTCCCTGATCTGAATGGGAGCTGGTTACACAGGAGAGGAGCCTGAAAACTATAAGATAATTATAGTGGGCGATTTTAACATCCACACAGATGCTGAGAATGACAGCCTCAACACTGCATTTAATCTATTATTAGACTCAATTGGCTTCGCTCAAAATGTAAATGAGCGACCCACCACTTTAGCCACACATTGAGCCGAGTATTCCTTTAACTTTAACTAGTAATGACTTCATGACTTTCTTTGCTAATAAAATTTTAACAGAGAAAAATTACTCATAACCCTCCCAAAAGACGTATCGTTATCTTTGGCTGCTTTCAGTGATGCCGGTATTTGGTTAGACTCTTTCTCTCCGATTGTTCTGTCTGAGTTATTTTCATTAGTTACTTCATCCAAACCATCAACATGTTTATTAGACCCCATTCCTACCAGGCTGCTCAAGGAAGCCCTACCATTAATTAATGCTTCGATCTTAAATATGATCAATCTGTCTTTATTAGTTGGCTATGTACCACAGGCTTTTAAGGTGGCAGTAATTAAACCATTACTTAAAAAGCCATCACTTGACCCAGCTATCTTAGCTAATTATAGGCAATCTCCAACCTTCCTTTTCTCTCAAAAATTCTTGAAAGGGTAGTGTAAAACAGCTAACTGATCATCTGCAGAGGAATGGTCTATTTGAAGAGTTTCAGTCAGGTTTTAGAATCATCATAGTACAGAAACAGCATTAGTGAAGGTTACAAATGATCTTCTTATGTGCCTCGGACAGTGGACTCATCTCTGTGCTTGTTCTGTTAGACCTCAGTGCTGCTTGATTACAGTATGCCATAGGTATTAAAGGCACTGCGCTGCGGTGGTTTGAATCATATTTATCTAATAGATTACAATTTGTAATTAGTAATACTGTGAGAAATCTAGAGACATTTTTGAATCAGGATATGTCCTTCAATGCACATATTAAACAAATATGTAGGACTGCTTTTTTGCATTTACGCAATATCTGTAAAATTAGAAAGGTCTTGTCTCAGAGTGATGCTGAAAAACTAATTCATGCATTTATTTCCTCTAGGCTGGACTATTGTAATTCATTATTATCAGGTTGTCCTAAAAGTTCCCTAAAAAGCCCTTCAGTTAATTCAAAATGCTGCAGCTAGAGTACTGACGGGGACTAGAAGGAGAGAGCATATCTCACCTATATTGGCCTCTCTTCATTGGCTTCCTGTTAATTCTAGAATAGAATTTAAAATTCTTCTTCTTACTTATAAGGTTTTGAATAATCAGGTCCCATCTTATCTTAGGGACCTCGTAGTACCATATCACCCCAATAGAGCGCTTCGCTCTCAGACTGCAGGCTTACTTGTAGTTCCTAGGGTTTGTAAGAGTAGAATGGAGGCAGAGCCTTCAGCTTTCAGGCTCCTCTCCTGTGGAACCAGCTCCCAATTCAGATCAGGAGACAGACACCCTCTCTACTTTTAAGATTAGGCTTAAAACTTTCCTTTTTGCTAAAGCTTATAGTTAGGGCTGGATCAGGTGACCCTGAACATCCCTTAGTTATGCTGCTATAGACGTAGACTGCTGGGGGGTTCCCATGATGCACTGTTTCTTTCTCTTTTTGCTCTGTATGCACCACTCTGCATTTAATCATTAGTGATTGATCTCTGCCCCCTCCACAGCATGTCTTTTCCTGGTTCTCTCCCTCAGCCCCAACCAGTCCCAGCAGAAGACTGCCCCTCCCTGAGCCTGGTTCTGCTGAAGGTTTTCTCCTGTTAAAGGGAGTTTTTCCTTCCCACTGTAGCCAAGTGCTTGCTCACAGGGGGTCGTTTTGAACCGTTGGGGTTTTACATAATTATTGTATGGCCTTGCCTTACAATATAAAGCGCCTTGGGGCAACTGTTTGTTGTGATTTGGCGCTATATAAAAAAATTGATTGAATTGATTGATTGAGGTGGCAGAGGGTTGTCGGCAGCTGGGAAAAGTAACTAAAAAAGTAACTAGTAATCTAACTTAGTTACTTTTACAATTGAGTAATCAGTAAAGTAACTAAGTTACTTTTACAATGAGTAATCAGTAAAGTAACTAAGTTACTTTTTCAAAGTAACTGTGGCAACACTGCATCTGCGTAACAATGAAAATTTAAGCAATACCGTCTACTAATCCGGCTAAGGGAAGCATGTATAAAGTGAATAAATTGGTCCTAGCACAGAACCTTGTGGAACTCCATAATTAACTTTAGTCTGTGACGAAGATTCCCCATTTACATGAACAAATTGTAATCTATTAGACAAATATGATTCAAACCACCGCAGCGCAGTGCCTTTAATACCTATGGCATGCTCTAATCTCTGTAATAAAATTTTATGGTCAACAGTATCAAAAGCAGCACTGAGGTCTAACAGAACAAGCACAGAGATGAGTCCACTGTCCGAGGCCATAAGAAGATCATTGTAACCTTCACTAATGCTGTTTCTGTACTATGATGAATTCTAAAACCTGACTGAAACTCTTCAAATAGACCATTCCTCTGCAGATGATCAGTTAGCTGTTTTACAACTACCCTTTCAAGAATTTTTGAGAGAAAAGGAAGGTTGGAGATTGGCCTATAATTAGCTAAGATAGCTGGGTCAAGTGATGGCTTTTTAAGTAATGGTTTAATTACTGCCACCTTAAAGGCCTGTGGTACATAGCCAACTAACAAAGATAGATTGATCATATTTAAGATCGAAGCATTAAATAATGGTAGGGCTTCCTTGAGCAGCCTGGTAGGAATGGGGTCTAATAAACATGCTGATGGTTTTAAATGAAGTAACTAATGAAAATAACTCAGACAGAACAATCGGAGAGAAAGAGTCTAACCAAATACCGGCATCACTGAAAGCAGCCAAAGATAACGATAGTCTTTGGGATGGTTATGAGTAATTTTTTCTCTAATAGTTAAAATTTTGTTAGCAAGAAAGTCATGAAGTCATTACTAGTTAAGTTAATGGAATACTCAGCTCAATAGAGCTCTGACTCTTTGTTAGCCTGGCTACAGTGCTGAAAAGAAACCTGGGGTTGTTCTTATTTTCTTCAATTAGTGATGAGTAGAAAGATGTCCTAGCTTTACGGAGGGGCTTTTTTATAGAGCAACAGACTCTTTTTCCAGGCTAAGTGAAGATCTTCTAAATTAGCGAGACGCCATTTTCCTCTCCCACTTATGGGTTATCTGCTTTAAGCTACGAGTTTGTGAGTTATACACGGAGTCAGACACTTCTGATTTAAAGCTCTCTTTTTTAGAGGAGCTACAGCATCCAAAGTTGTCTTCAATGAGGATGTAAAACTATTGACGAGATACTCTATCTCACTTACAGAGTTTAGGTAGCTACTCTGCACTGTGTTGGTATATGGCATTAGAGAACATAAAGAAGGAATCATATCCTTAAACCTAGTTACAGCGCTTTCTGAAAGACTTCTAGTGTAATGAAACTTATTCCCCACTGCTGGGTAGTCCATCAGAGTAAATGTAAATGTTATTAAGAATGATCAGACAGAAGGGAGTTTTCAGGGAATACTGTTAAGTCTTCTATTTCCATACCATAAGTCCGAACAAGATCTAAGATATGATGAAAGTGGTGGGTGGACTCATTTACTTTTTGAGCAAAGCCAATAGAGTCTAATAATAGATTAAATGTCAGTGTTGAGGCTGTCATTCTCAGCATCTGTGTGGATGTTAAAATCGCCCACTATAATTATCTTATCTGAGCTAAGCACTAAGTCAGACAAAAGGTCTGAAAAGTCAGAGAAACTCACAGTAACGACCAGGTGGACGATAGATAATAACAAATAAAAACTGGTTTTTGGGACTTCCAATTTGGATGACAAGACTAAGAGTCAAGCTTTCAAATGAATTAAAGCTCTGTCTGGTCCCAATGATCAAGTCGTCCCGATGACCAGGAACTACAAGGACTGACACAACACAACTTTGCCATACAACTTCATCTCAATATCATACATACATTTGGTCTGCTCACAGTTCCCCCCACACCCCACAAGCACAATCTCACAGTTTAGAGGGAAAGGATTTGAAAGTGCCCGCTCTGCTCAACATTTCTGACTGCTTTTTCACAGAGTGCATGCCATTGATCCTGAATCAAGCATCCCTTTAACTTCCAATGAGTTATTAACCTTGACTGTAGTATAAAACAGTTCATCATAGGAACCCACTCTCTGAGTATTCTGCATTATCACTTTAGCACCAGCTGGCGCTGCGGCACATGCCTTAGTATAGTGTTGTTGTAGCTCAACGTCGAGGGTATCATTTCAATGCCCAAACCTCCCCTCTCCCAATGCGGGCCAGTTAGTTTAACGGCTGGTTGTTCTGCTGAAAGGATACACCAGATTTCTGATTGGGCTTGACATGGGGACAGTCCCTTTTTATGTGATTCGGCTGAAAACAGGCTAAACACAAGCGTTTTTGTCTGCAATGTGCAAGTGTGGAATGCTCAAAGGACTGACAGACTCTGCAGCATCGCCTCTGAAAGAGTCTGGCTTGACAGCATTGGATGATACACTGTTATCCTGAGATAGTGCACGTTCAAAAAGATTCACTAGCATCTTCAGGCATTCATCATTACTTGAAGACTTGAGGCTCTCATTCTGTCCCGCCGACTCTGCTACATGCCTTGCTGCTTCAGGAGGACTAGATTCAGGTGTTTGGATATGAACAGTGACAGGCTGCATGCGTTTGGGGGTTAGAAAAGTTGAATTCTTTCCTCTCCATATGATGACAATCGATATGTTCCTGCACCTCACTGGCTGTCCATTTGTCTGGTGTTTTGAATCTGAAAATTGCAGCGAGCGTAGGATCAGGGCAATACTTTACGAAAATCATGGCTGCCTCATGGCATGGATCATCATGTTTCTCCCTAATCTTTTCAGACCTTCCTCTGCTGCATCTACTGCTTTGTTTAACCGCAAGCCAATACTCAACAGGAGCTTCGCCTTGCATCGGGACTGTACTGTAAAAATCGGCCATTGGCATACATGAATATGTTTCATCACTAAAATGTTGCCTAAGAATGTCAAATATTATGGCTGGATTATCTTGAGGCTTCAGTGATGGGCTACTCCGCAAAGTTACTCTGACAAACATCTTTAGCTTTTCCCATTAGCTTGGACATTATTTCAGATATTGTTCATTAACAGGTATGGCTCTCTTTCTAAGATATGCGTAAATCATCTCTTGCCACTCACACACTGTGTTTTTATCCAAACCATCCCCTCTGAAGACAGGAGGCTCTCTCACATCCGGCTGTAGGACGAATTTTGCACCCAGACAAATTCAAGTAAGTGGGTTCGCTGGACATCTGCTCTGCACTATCCTGAGTTGGCATGTCATTTGAGCCTTGTCCCATTTCACTTAACTGGTCTTTTATAGTCTGTCCAACTTGTTGAGCAATTTGAGTAATTAGTGCATTTAGCTCTGAACCCGTTACAGCAGATGCACCTAATACATTTCCATTTTAGGCTAGTGTCAGAAGATACATTTTCTTGTATCCGGGTAGAACAAAAACCAGGTGAGTGAACAATTCCTGCACCTCTCAGAGGAGTTTGATCCATCTGAATTCTAGCTTTACCTCGACCCATACCAACAAAAAATGTCTCAGTGGGAACCTTTTGCTTTTGCTCTTCATCCATAGTAAAGTCATTTTGATAACCCACAGAAAACTTGAATAACCACCTTCAAACTAAAGCTTTCAACTATGTGCACAAATTTTTCCATAAAATGTAACTAGAATGCGAAACCCCTAGTTGACTCTCGACGTATTGGCGGCAACCTCCGGTGACCAAAATGGCGTTGATCCACTGCTCCAGGAACCACGCTGGACCAAACTGAGCGATGTGGATCCGGGTCACGGCACCACTGTAGCCCAGCCTGTCTATGCTGACCAGCTGGGAAATATCTGCGTTGTGTAGATGGACGAACTGAGCCTCACACAGGGGTTTGCCAGTCAGGAGATTTACTGTGTGAAACACAACATATGCACATACAGCCACTCCAGTCTCACAGGTTCACATAAGTCTCCCCTCTGCTCTCTTCCCAGCAACACACTGTGTTACGGTAATTACAAATTATGATATTTTAACAATGTGATCATATAGCTTTACACTTAGAACAAATAAACTCCCCTGATCATGGCAATTTTTAGATATTTTTACTAAATAAACTAATCATGTGCAAAACACATCTTATTACAAATTTTCGTTGATACAAAAAAAAATACATTTATCAACATACCTGTGTGAAACACAACATATGCAAATACAGCCACTCCAGTCTCACAGGTTCACACAAGTCTGTAGAAAAATATGAAGAAAGTGCCACAGATGAAAGTGAGACCATGCTGCTAGCTTAATCCACTGGCTAACATTACTTTTTTCAAGTGCTGTATTTAACATAAAAAACGCTATTCCACACACTTATCACTAACGTACACATTGACGAAGGTCTTATAAATTATTAACAACATAAAAATACAATCAAAATGAACTTAGTCAAACAATTTATAACTTGAAGCACGAGAGTATTCCTGCAGCTTACCTCCCCTCTGCTCTCTTCCCAGCAACTGAGGAAAAGCGCGCGAATCCCCAGGAAGTAGCAACACCGCCAAAATAAAAGCCTCTAAGTAAAAACTGTCAAAATAAACTTACACACAATCCCATTAATACTCACAAATAAAACGGAATTTTGGTGAAATTGACACAACATAAAGACCACATGGGCTACATCGGCACTGTGTTGGTCGCTCAATAGTGACCCCTGCAGTAGTTATAAAATCATTGCAGGTAAATAAGATGGAAAAGTTTACTGTGCTGGAAACGCAACGTCAGCCTGTGAATAGTTAATCGCCAGGTCCCTCTATTTAAAATATGATCTCATCATTGCATAATTTCAAGTTGTGCTCAAGTTGTGTGTGGAGTTAAGTTGTTCATGAGAAGAGTTTAAAATGTGTTTTAAAACCTTGTTTGTGTAAATGCTAAACTGAGTTGGTTTGTAAAATATAGCAAATTTGTCTGTAATAAATTCAGAGTTAAAATTTGTAACTTGTGTATGGAAATTTGTTAACTTAAGTGTTAAAGCATATGAAATAAAGACTGAAAATAGATTCACTTATGCATTTTTATTGAGGAACAAAGGTTTCTGAAGGCGATTTCTCCTCTTACACACCAGTTCCCCTGCCTCAGAAAAAACTCTTTCACAGGGTACAGATGAAGATGGTGAGCAGAAAGATTCAGTGCGAGTTGATAAAGGTGTGGATATGTTTTGTGGTTATTCTTCCAGTATTGTAAAGGAGTACAAACATATCTAATTGGAAAAATAACAGTAAACAAAGATTTACCTTATTTGGCGTCAAAAGATCAAAATTATTCCAGACTGGGGAAACGTCTGTGAACGTGCCATGAGGTCAGTGGAACAAGGTAGGGGCAAGAAAAACTCCAACAGCAAAACTCCATCCAACAAATCCGCAACATGTCTTCTTATGGATTTCCGGCAGGCTGCGCACCAGTGAGCGCATTGCTGCCTTTCACTGGCAGACCATGACTACTACACTCTACTCACAGACTATGCTGCAAGCCAGAGCTAAACACAAAATCCATCAGGGCACTGTAGACCTCTTGCTGACGTGCAGACGGATCAAGCGGCACTTTAATAAACAAACTAAAAACCAAGATCATAATATGTGAAAAAAGAACTCTCCTCTGCTCAGAAAATATTTTACACTCCATCAGAACATGAGGGATAGTCTCTTTCTTTGTGCAGGTTTCACACTTCCATTGTGGTGTTTACCAATTAGACATAGGTCAGACGTAGTGTTGCCACCTGTCCCGGTTTTTTCTGATTGTCCTGGATTTCATGGTCTTTCCCGGAAAAAAAAAAAAAAAAAAATCCGGGACACTGAATGTCCCGGATTTTTGAACATGTTGGGCAAAATGTGTACGAGGTCTGTGATAAAACTAACGTACCTTTTTATTTTTTTCAAAACCTACAACCCCTGGCAAAAATGATGGACTCACCGGCCTCGGAGGATGTTCATTCAGTTGTTTAATTTTGTAGAAAAAAGCAGATCACAGACATGACACAAAACTAAAGTCATTTCAAATGGCAACTTTCTGGCTTTAAGAAACACTATAAGAATCAAGAAAAAAAATTGTGGCAGTCAGTAACAGTTACTTTTTAGACCAAGCAGAGGGAAAAAATATGGAATCAATTCTGAGGGAAAAAATGATGGAATCATGAAAAACAAAAGAACGCTCCAACACATCACTAGTATTTGTTGCACCACCTCTGGCTTTTCTAACAGCTTGCAGTCTCTGAGGCATGGACTTAATGAGTGACAAACAGTACTCTTCATCAATCTGGCTCCAACTTTCTCTGATTGCTGTTGCCAGATCAGCTTTGCAGGTTGGAGCCTTGTCATGGACCATTTTCTTCAACTTCCACCAAAGATTTTCAATTGGATTAAGATCTGGACTATTTGCAGGCCATGACATTGACCCTATGTGTCTTTTTGCAAGGAATGTTTTCACAGTTTTCGCTCTATGGCAAGATGCATTATCATCTTGAAAAATGATTTCATCATCCCCAAACATCCTTTCAATTGATGGGATAAGAAAAGTGTCCAAATATCAACGTAAACTTGTGCATTTATTGATGATGTAATGACAGCCATCTCCCCAGTGCCTTTACCTGACATGCAGCCCCATATCATCAATGACTGTGGAAATTTACATGTTCTCTTCAGGCAGTCATCTTTAGAAATCTCATTGGAACGGCACCAAACAAAAGTTCCAGCATCACCTTGCCCAATGCAGATTTGAGATTCATCACTGAATATGACTTTCATCCAGTCATCCACAGTCCACGATTGCTTTTCCTTAGCCCATTGTAACCTTGTTTTTTTCTGTTTAGGGTGTTAATGATGGCTTTCGTTTAGCTTTTCTGTATGTAAATCCCATTTCCTTTAGGCGGTTTCTTACAGTTCGGTCACAGACGTTGACTCCAGTTTCCTCCCATTCGTTCCTCATTTGTTTTGTTGTGCATTTTCGATTTTTGAGACATATTGCTTTAAGTTTTCTGTCTTGACGCTTTGATGTCTTCCTTGGTCTACCAGTATGTTTGCCTTTAACAACCTTCCCATGTTGTTTGTATTTGGTCCAGAGTTTAGACACAGCTGACTGTGAACACCAACATCTTTTGCAACATTGCGTGATGATTTACCCTCTTTTAAGAGTTTGATAATCCTCTCCTTTGTTTCAATTGACATCTCTCGTGTTGGAGCCATGATTCATGTCAGTCCACTTGGTGCAACAGCTCTCCAAGGTGTGATAACTCCTTTTTAGATGCAGACTAACGAGCAGATCTGATTTGATGCAGGTGTTAGTTTTGGGGATGAAAATTTACAGGGTGATTCCATAATTTATTCCTCAGAACTGAGTGATTCCATATTTTTTTCCCTCTGCTTGGTCTAAAAAAGTAACCGTTACTGACTGCCACAATTATTTTTCCTGATTTCTTATAGTGTTTCTTAAAGCCAGAAAGTTGCCATTTGAAATGACTTTAGTTTTGTGTCATGTCTGTGATCTGCTTTTTTTCTACAAAATTAAACAACTGAATGAACATCCTCCGAGGCCGGTGATTCCATCATTTTTGCCAGGGGTTGTATATGGATTTGAATCACGTGCGATTACATCAGACAAGCTTGAACCCTCGTGCGCATGCGTGAGTTTTTTCACACCTGTCGGTTATGTAATTCGCCTGTGGGCAGGCTTTGAGTGAGGAGTGGTCCACCCCTTCCGTCGGAATTCCTTTGTCTGACTTCTTCCTGAGAGACTGACGCTTGCTTGATCAAAATTTTTTCAGAACCTGTGAGGCACATCGAAGTGGACACCATTCGAGAATTCAGCTGGTTTCTCTGAAATTTTTAACGGCTGATGAGAGATTATGGACTGTTGCTGTCGCTTTAAGGACTGCCCACGGAGCGGGACGTCGTGACACGCCCTGAGCTGCCGCTGTCTGCCTGTTTTGAGCTGAAAGCTTCCAAATTTAAGCCTCTGTTGACCCAGGACGTCGTGAGAGAACAGAGAACTTTCAGAAGAGGTCGGAATCAGTAGTTTATCCAGACATTCCACTGTTAAAGGAGATTTTTTTAATGAAAGACGTGAGGACGGATTGGCGCGTCGGCTCGCAGCCAGCGCGGCACGCCGCCACAGGAAAAAAACCTCCATGTTGATAACCATTTGTAAAAACCTGGCGGCTTTTGATGGCTTTCAGTTGAGTGAGTATCTGAGAAATTGTTTAACAGCTGGACATGTTCCAACTTGTCCTTAAGGCTTCCAATGGTGGTGTTTTTCCTGTGGTGGCGCGCGGCGCTGGCTGCGTCCCGACGCGCGGACCCGTCCGCACTTTCTTTCATTACAAAATCTCCTTTAACAGTGGAATGTCCGCATAAACTGCTGATCCTGACCTCTTCTGAAAGTTCTCTGTTCTGTCATGACGTCCTGGGTCAACAGAAGCTTAAATTTGGAAGCTTTGGGCTTGAAACAGGCAGACAGCGGCGGCTCAGGGCGCGTTGCGACGTCCCGCTCCGTGGGCAGTCCTTAAAGCGACAGCAACAGTCCATAATCTCTCATTCAGTTTTTGAAAAAATTTTGATCAAGCCAAGCATCAGTCTCTCAGGAAGTTCTCAGACAAAGAGATTCCGATGGGAGGGATAGACCACTCCTCACTCAGAGCCTGCCCACAGGCGAACGACGTAACTGACAGGTGTGGAAAAAACTCTTGCATGCCCACAGAGGGTTCAAGCTTGTCTGATGTAAGCACACGTGATTCAAATCCATATAGTTTTGAAAAAAATAAAAAGGTCAGATACTTTTCTAACAGACCTTGTATTTCAGTTTAATTGTAGTGTGCCTACGTCCATAAACCTGTGCACAGCCTTACTGCTTTCTAGAAAAATGATGTAGCATACTGTGTGGTGGGGCTGGCGACTCATTTGGAATGTGAGGTGGAGACGGAGAGTGTGTGGGACAAGGAGAGACAACGAAAGAAAAGGATCCAGTGACTAAAATCAGTGAAGTTTTAATGTGAAAATGGGTGGAGAGACCGATGACAAGGGGGCTACAGGAGGCGATGGGCAGTGACAGGCCAATAAAGAAAAAATGTAAAAGCTCGACATGCTTTAACAATGATGGTTAAAACAGGAGAATATGCTATGTGGCTAAGACCATGTCCAGACGATCCATTTATGGTAGCTGCTCCCTGTGCCCAGCGAAAAGTCTCCTGAAACATGAAGGTAAAACCGCATTAGATGATCACGCCAAGTCTAAAAAACATCTTAATCGAATCTAGAGCTCACGTCAAACCAAGGCAATTTGTCCTTTATGGTCAGATTAGGTAAGGTTTGGTGAATTAAATGAAATCCAATAGTCTTATCTGCCTACTCCTGTATGTGCCCAGTTAGATCAGTTACATGTCCTCCTATGTGTTGTTTAGCCAAGAGCAGCAAGCAGCAGAGACACAGGTAAAGCACACACCACACAGGTAAGCTGTTTGACAACTACACCTTACATTGCTACATTCAGGTATTCTTACAGACGGTGAAAAATTACATTATCTGTTTTTATTCCACATAAACGGAACTTAACTATTTATTCCCTGTTTACCTGTGCCCACTACTGCCCCCAGGTGTCCACAACTAAAAACTGTTGGAAATAAACCAAAACAATAAAGACCTGCTGTTATGTAAGCAAATAACTAAACAAATAACTAGCAAAAGTGTCGTTTTTATGATTAGAGCAATACAATTTCAGCGTAGAAGGGTGATTTTTGTCTTGGGTAGATGTGTGAAGGGCACTGTTGCTTACAAACAAAAGATCGATTCGATGGTCAACATGTCCAGGATTTTTGTCAGACACAGGTGGCAACCCTAGTCAGACGCCAGTCCACAGTGTCCCAACCAACAGTACTTGCTCCCTTCTGTATTCCCCCGGGTTGGGCAGTCACCAAAAACAGATTTCTGCACACTATAAAAATGTCTACCCTTATTTCCATTGTCCCAATCCTTCTGCCACTGAGCTACTACACTACTTCTGTAATCATGGCTTATGTTCAGAGCTGCTATGAGCCACCTCAAGATCTACAGTGTCATGTCTTAAAGCGTTCTTTGCAACCTGAATCCACAATTTCATTACCCCTGACCCCCCACATGTGGCCGGGACCCACATGAAGCACACAGCTGACGCCCCCTTCTCCACTCTGAGCAAAGCAGTCAGCACCTCAACCACCAGATCAGGTCTACTCCAAGGAGTCAGAGCAGTTTCACTTCTTCCAACCGTTCAGACTCAGACAGAGCAGGAATAAGATCCCAAATACAGACCCATCAGTTTGTTTCCTTATAAACACAATTTGGCTCCTGTATCGGTCACGTGACTTTTCTTAAAGCGATACGCAGGTTCACTCTTGTGCGCTCGGCACAGTGTTGTTCATACCCATCACTACCATCTACAGCTGGCGATGAAAGACGGGTGTTAAAGTCAGAACAAGAAGCTGCACTAAAAGAGATCAATCTGGGACAAAGAGACACATTCTGTGTGTTATATCGCTCCAACGAGAGCGGCGCCCGACGAGCAGATATCCCACAATTCCATAATAGCAGAGATGACGGTCCAATGAGAGCGACGCTCTGAGCAGGGTGGGGCTGAGTGTCTGTTTCCGTCCTTTGATGATGACGACAGCAAAGCTGAAGGCGTAGTTTCGTTTGTTCAAGCTGCTGATTTATTTTGTGTTTTACTTCGTTCATTTTGTTTCATTTCAGATTTTTTTTTTCTCCGTCGGTCATGTTTTCTTTGTGGCGTTTGTGCTTCAGTCACCAAGCGTTTCCTTCCGAAGAGTCGAGCTGTGTGTTCAGGTTGGTTTTGCACCTCGTTGTCACAAATGAGAGTGATTGAAGCACTTTTGATTGAGATATAAATGTACACCAAATGGGTTTTTCAATCATATGTACATGTCACGGACATGTATACTAAAGTATATCGTAAAAAGGAAAGTAGAGTATTTCCACTTAGGTACCTGGTCTTGAGAACCAGGGATGGTAGGTTGAAAAGCTTTTGTTTTTTTTGTTTTCTACCCACCGAAGCAGCTCAAGAATATGGACAGTATGTATGTAGGTGACATTTACATAATCACGGTACTAAACAAGATATATAAGAACTCTACTTACTACATAATATTATAGGAGTTAGCTCCTAAGTATTCATACAGGAGAAGATGGAGTATACGTCTACCTAGTCTGTAGACTTGTTGTAAAACTACATTACTAAGTTACTCGTATAGTTAGTAGGCTAAGCTGTATATACGGTTATGTTATAGAAAAAGAAGCTATGGTGTAATATGTTTTAGGGTATTGAATGGTCACTGCTAGCTTACGACAAAATCCATACTCTACATGCTTTCTAATGGAAACCCCAAACTTACATACTATCTTTTGATATCTAATGAAGGCAAAGCCTTTGACCGAGCAGCGTTTTCTCTATGGAAAAATATTGAAGTTGTTTCATTGAAATACCGTAAAAAATTGAAGATTCAACTGGACAATATTATTTTAATAATTTTCTTCAGAGGTTGATGATTTCACTTAAAAAGTGATGTTTACACAACACAAGATATTTATTCTCCTGACTTATGTGGCACTGACAGTTAGAGCTGGTTATCAATTCAAATTTAAAAAATCGATTTGATTCCAATTCTTAGATTCAGAATTGATTATTTTGATTCGATCCGTATTGATTATGGGTTAGTGTTATTAAAACGAATTTGAGCTGTTACCTAATTGTGTAGTTATGCAACATATTAATACTAAGTATTATACTGAAATTTGACAGTAAATTATGAAGTATTGGTAGTTAATATTATGGCTATAAGACTGATGACAGGGACCAATCCCCCTCCCAGAATGATAGAGTAATATTTTATTTTACAACAGGCTGAATGGCAGCCAAAAGAGGCGCCAGAGGTACCTGGTTCCTTGTTACTAGCAGTTACATTTCTACAGGCTTCCATGTTTTGGCCTAATGCCTTGTTTTTGGGGGGAAGGTTAAAAGTAAGGCTGTAACAAGATAAAAAAAACAACTATGGCTTTACTTCACAAAATGTGGCCCTCAAAAATGCAGACAACAGTGTTTCAGGGAGTTATAGATTTAAAAATTTTCCCGGGGCAATGGTCCCCGTCTCCCCTACAGTGCTGGCCGTGCAGCACACTGCAGGAGAATGTCTCCCACAGCCACACATGGATTGATGTATTTTAAGGCCCCTTGTGTTCTTGGAAAAACCTTCTGCAATGGTACTTCACGTCTAACGCTTCCCCTGTAAGAGTGGTTTGCATGACCTGTCTTGTTATCCCATGTGGCATAGTTGTTGTGTCCATCCCATCGTGTCCCTCACCCCCCCCCCCCCCTGGAAGACTCTGGAAGGTATTGCTCATTATTTCACTTCCGTAGCATTAGTTGGTGCCCTCCGCGATTGCTATGTGTAAGGTTGCTGGCCTCACTCAACCACGCCAATCTTTACTGGAGTTCAAATGCCTTTCCAGCATCATCAATCTTCCTTGGTTGCCATCCAGCCTTTCCTGGAAGTCAGTGGTAGCCCAGAGGAAAATGCTGTCAAATAAATCTGCACTGATGCTATTTATTTCAGTCACCTGTATGACTGTAGCTTTCAGCCATGAGAAGATGTCATCAGGTGGCATCCAACTTCACTGGATGTTTTGACCCTGAACCACAATGTCCTCCAGTTGGTGGGTCGGCAGCAGTGGCCGATCACTGCCCATCTTTTCTTGGTCCCCAGCTCACCTCCTCCCTCCTTTTCCAGGGTCAACAAAATGCTCTTTCTGCTGCCTCCCCAAACTTATGACCAGCTGTCTTCCTTTCCCTTCCTGCTATCCCAAAAGCTGCAAAGGTCTGCCACACAGACTGAGCCAGAAAACCCTACTACCAACCTCAACTGGGAACAGCCAGGAAAACCATCCTTTGCTCCACTGCTCATGTCTTGATACTTGGAGGCTTTTTTTCTCGTGCACCTCCTGGCATCCGTCTTCCCACGGGACTGTCTGCTCAATCAGAAATGATCTTCTTTCAACCCCTCCCAACATAAGGCCAAGTCTGGCCTTAGCAATGTTCGCACAATTGGGTGGGATTACTGCTTCTCGGGTCCACTCTCATTTCCCACAATTTTCTAGGGGAGAGCTAATTTGATGGGTTCTTTATTGCCTCGCGACTGCCAGGGGGCACCAATTAGAATGCACATGAGATGTCGTGGAGTTACTTCTTTCTTTAATAAACATGGTTGTACAACAGTGTGTGGTTCTGTAACACAGATCAGGAACATATAAATCCTATGTAACAGAAATGCCTAAATAAAACATAATAATAATATTCAAACCAACGTCAATAGCTGTATAATACGCCAAGCCTGCAGATGTCGTAAAGCTATTAGCATAACACTAGCATTAACAGAAGATAAAGTGGTCATTAATAACTCTGCCTGCATTATCCACACGCACGTATCTCCCGCACATCACGCAACAGTAAACTACTACAAGGAATATACCTGGCTAAACAATACTCACCTTTTAAAGGCACGCACACGACATAACCACAGAGTTTTTTTCTCCACATTTGGGTAGTGAAACTAGTCTTCACTCTAAACGAAGTGCTCTCAACCTAACATTAACACACCATTCAATCCAATTGGCTAGTCAAGCTGTCAATCACACTGCAAGGGGCACATACATAGTCTTTCATCACAACAGTTGTGCTGCTCGTAAGAGGTGCTTTCTTTGTCTTCCTGGGGGCTGGTGGCCTCTCCCCTTCCCTGACAAACTGTATGGCTGCTGCTGGTCTCGTCTTTGGACTGATGCTTTCCAGCTTCACCTCCTCCAAGATGTCAGCCAGTGAACAGAGGACATTATCATGATGCCATTTGTGTCTTCCCTGGCGAAGAGCAGTCTTACATCCTGCCAGTATGTGCGCCATGGCTTCTCTATGTGAGCATAGCCTGCACAGTGGGTCTTCCCTCATTCCCCATCTGTAAAGGTTGGATGGTGATGGAAGGGTGTTGTGCACTGAATGGGGGCAGGAAACGGGTGCGAAAGGGCTCCAGCCTCCAAAGTGGCAAGTCCCACTTTGTCCAGACCCCTTGTGATCCAAAATAATTTTTTAATAATTTCTAAATTTTTAAAAATAATTTCTTGTTACTATAGTGCAGATCAAAATTTCTTCAGCCAGCACACTTAAAAGGAAGGAACTCTGAACCTCTGTACAACCTGTTATTTCTGTTTATGGAGGCAAAAGGGAGGAAAGAACCCAAGTGTCCCTCTGCCCTTCTCACTGAGGGCTACAGCTTCTGTCTGGCTGATTTGTCCTCTAGTTAAGGACCTAGCTGAGACAGGTGTGCATATCATTTCAGAGAGGATAACTCAACTGTTCTAGACTAATATGACCCCAGTGAAAAACTTGGAACATGGGCTAAAAACCGCTATCCGGGACGAACAGCCCGAAATGACCACACCCTTTTTTTTAATCCAGAGTCTTACTACAAATACAGCTGGATTTTCCAAACTACCGCAGCTATAGATTTTCCAAGGTACTCAAAATGTTCAGAAAGACCAGTACATGAAAAGTATAAAATTTCTATTTTGATATTTTAAAAGAAAATGGCTAAAATAAGTGGGTAAACTTATTACCGTACATAGAAAGAAAACGAACATTTGCCAAATACGACATTTTATTTTCAATCATAGTGTTATCAATGGAATATTGATTTAAAGTGAACAATGCAAACAAATTGTTTCTTTAGCACACAGCAGTATCTGGAGATCTTAAGTGTTTTAAACACAATTTTTGTTCCTGGCTTCTAAGTGTTATATTTCAACTGCTTATGTCTAAAGTCTATGGAAAAATGACTACATTCAGCACAACTTTGATTTTATTTTTTTTAACATTCTAGACAGTTCTAAAAGTTTCTTGAAATTTCTAGAAATTCTGGACAGTTCTAGCAGTTAAATATTCTAGACGAGTACTCAGTAGTAGTGAAGGCGAATCGAGAATATTCTTGAAAACAGACAAATTTCAAAATATCATTGTCCTGATCACAGAAGCAAAGTTTTCTGTGGAATAACAGCTATTTTCTATTTATTTAAGGCAGAACAGGTTAGTAAAACCCGCTGTGTACCCAGGAACAAAACTAAAATAACAATTTGTTACATAGTGTTATCAGGGAAAACAGCCAACAGCCCAGACAGTTTCAGTTACTAAATATGTGGCAATTCCAGACTGTATGTAGCTCATTTAACCTCATGTTTTCTCTTAAAGTATCAAAATTAGAAATTTTACACTCTTCTGTGACCCTTTTAAACATGTGTTGGTCATTCTGACATACTGAGTAACTTGGAAAATCTGTAGCTGCTGTAGTTGAAAAATACAGCTGTGTCTGAAGTAACAGTCGGGACAGAAGAGGCTGTGGTCATTTTCGGGCTGTTGGTCCCAGATGGAGGTTTGGCACATGTCCCAAGTTTTTCATTGGAGTCATATTAGTCAAGAACAATTGAGTTATCCTCTCCAAAATCATGTGCACACATGCCTTAGCTAGGTCCTAGACTAGTCTGGGGACAGCACGTCTGATTCTCATTTTTTTGTCTTGAACAAACTTGGATCTTTTGGCTTCCTTCCAGAAAGCATTGCTGTGGGGTTGCATGTCGAACAGGACAGTGATTGCTTTTGTCATTATTGCCCAATTCGATGGATGATGTCGACACCTCCTTCAAGTTGTCACGGGTTTCAGGATGCCACTGTCCTTATGATGTTGATTTTCCTGGTCTGGATGTCCTCCTCCATCATCCTCCGTCCTGGTGTGAATCTTCAAGCACCACCTTCAGCTATAACACTGATGATCAGCGACATTGCCTTCAGAGCTTTCTTTCAGTTTTAAGGTCTCTCTACTTTGTTTTTCAAGCTTTCCAGAGCCAGTTTCTGCATGTTAATTGCTACGCTTCCATCTGTTTCAAAGTTGATTCAATTGGGTTTTTTTTTTCTTTCTTTTTTTTCTTCTCAATGGCGGTGATGTTCCGTAATGTCTCATCACATTTTACAGACAACATACGTATGTGTTACTTTGAGAATTTTGCCATTTTCTCTGCTGTCATGTCTTAGGGCCCTGTCACACCTTGATTTCGCCAGCGTATGCTGACATATGACAAATACATTGAATACACTGGCTATGTCAAATAAGTTATACACCTGTCACACCATGACAGCTTAGCCAGTGTATGTTGACAGCCACGTTTCCACCGAGCAGTCCGGTCAGAACAGTGTTAAGTCTGGCTTGGTTTGTGTTTCCACCGCTGGCAGAACTCTTTTGTTTGGTAGCCGTAGCATGTAGATATTGACAGGCATGTCATCGACCATGCGTATATTGTTGTGGAGCCTCTACCTTCCAGACGGAGGCCAAACAGAGTAATTAACATTCTTTAAATTTTATTTAATTTTTGTCTTGGTGGATCATGGGATTTATTTTCCTCGCATGCAGCATGCTGAAGAGTCGACTGGTGCCTGTGATAAACACTGACGTGAATGAATGAGGCACTGTAACTCCTTAACTTTTAAAATAAGTTCATTTTCTTGTGGCACAAAGTGCCTGCATTCTCTGGTTCAGTCTGAGAAACGCACAAACCACAGTGGCATGTCTTTAAAAATGCTACGTTTCTTCAGCCACAACAAGGAACTAAAGTATTTTCAGACATCATTTTCCAAAGTCAAGACCCTTCATGTGGATACGTTTTCATCAGACTGATGATGAATCTGACTGAAACAATCAGGTCAGATTAAGACTTTATATTTACTCCGTGTGTGAATGGTTTTAATATTTGAAATGGTCTTAACTGTTCACTTGAGGACTGCGACATTCAGTTGTTCAGCCAATCAATGGACAGAAATAATGGACGTATTTTGGCCTAAGTAACTTACAAGTAACGTATGTCAACAATCGCAGAACTTACCTACAACTTGTCCCATGTATGTGTCATACACTGGCATATGTCAAAAATATTGTGCATACCCAAACATTTTCGATGAACTCACTGTATTACGACGTGTATCAGTGAGCTTCAACGTGCTCTTAACTTATACAAATCTTACCCATAACTTATTGGATGTGTGCTGTAACATTTTTAATATGGTCGGCATACACTGGCCAAGTCATCAAGGTGTGACAGGCCTGTTACCTTTTTACTGGGAGTGTCTGGACATGGAACCACAAGGGTTTAGATATCTGGGTTAGCCTCACAGCAGCTCACTTCTTCTTGAACATCAGATTCCTCTGTTGTTTTAGTCAAGTTGGTCTCTCTTCTTCTTCCTGTTCATGTTTCAGCCCGTTGTTAATGCGTTTCTTTGTTGTGTTTTTGTTTTTTTAAGTTGATGGTTAATCGCAGACTATGAAATTACCCGACAGACTGAAAAACACTCCCTCTTCCCCGCCACCATCTTGGTCCCCATTTCTGCTTTAGGTTCAGTTTTGGTGCATTAATCTATGTAATAACTTAAATTTCTTTATCACATATTACAACAAAAATCTGCCATATACTCATAAACCAGCCCTCATGAGATGCAAGAAAACGTAGGGCTGATAAATCACTGTTTCCTATCAGTTTACTGCCCTGGAAGATGTGGCAATAAAATCAGGGCTATATAAATCTTAAACAGGGCGATACAAAAAAGACATTGAAAATACCAGGCTTTGTATCGTCCTGCTTTTCATCCAATCAGGAGCTCCCATTTCTGACCCCACCAATGACACACCTCCATTTGTGTTACCATGGTGACAAGTGCATGCTCCTGATACAGGATCCAGATCATTTCATTCAACCAAGATGTCTGATCAAGGTGAGTATGGGCACTGTTCAGCTAATCCGATAACCGATAATTATCGAAGCTAATGTTTTTGGTAGCAGATTAGCTTTTCAGACCATCATCGGAACAATTATCTTCCAATAAATTTAGTTCCGATAACTTTTAGACCACTAACATGTTATTAGCTACTAATGTTGAAAAACATTTATAATCCCTTTTGCTGCTCTCTATGTATTTTGCAGCAGTGAGGGAGCTGAGCTCAACTCTGCCCCATCAGACAGGGCCTGGCCGATAGACTACCAAAAAAAAAAAAAAGTCATTACTCCTTAACACCATACAGTGGTCCAGCCGTGAGGCAGAGGTCTTGAAATGGAAAGCAGGTTTGACTTATGGTTTTGATTTATAAATCAAATTATTCCGGATAGAATAACAACATTAATGTAAACTCTTAAACTTTACAAAGAGAATATATAACACATATTTGTTAATTTTAAAATAATGCACTAATTCTGAAGGTTTGAACATTAACACATGGATGCACGAAGGGATTATGGGTAAACTTAGCCTCCGCTCATACCAGTTGGTTGACTAATTCATTCTATGTAAAAGCCAACACAAGTGAATCAGTGTAACTTGTGTTGGTGTTTACAAATAAATGTAAAATATGTCTACCTTACCGTTATTATATATATATATATATATATATATATATATATATATATATATATATATATATATATATATTATATATATATATATATATATATATATAATATGAGACACCAAGAAGTCAGTGAAGAGGACGCTCATGACTTTATAGAGAGACATAAGAACAAGAACACCACCAGGAAAACGGAGAGTGATGTGAACTTGTTCACTGAATGGAAGAGTGGAACTAAGGAGAAGAGAGGGTTCCTTGTTGTTTCTCCAGTGGAACTGGCAAAAGGAGTTGACGATAATTATATGGTTCTTGTTCTTTATTTTTGTTGTAATATATGAAAATATCTTATTACATGTCTGTTCCTGTATCACGCCCTGTATCATGCCCCGATTGTATCTGTATGAGCCTGAGTCCGAAGGGCTCATACAGATACATCGGAGCATGATACAGGAACAGATATGTGAGAAGGTATACATATCACCTTTCAAAGAACTCAGTGTCAACATTAAACTTCTGGATATTTGGTTTCCATCCATCCATCCATTTTCTTCCGCTTTATCCGGAGTCGGGTCGCGGGGGCAGCAGCTCAAGCAAAGCCGCCCAGACCTCCCGATCCACACACACCTCCTCCAGCTCCTCCGGGGGAACCCCAAGGCATTCCCAAGCCAGCCGAGAGATGTAGTCCCTCCAGCGTGTCCTGGGTCTTCCCCGGGGCCTCCTCCCAATGGGACGTGCCCGGAACACCTATTTGCATTTCTGAACATAATGTGCAAAAACTGTCTTTAGAATTTCTTCAAAAGTGAACCTTTACTCCAAGGTGGGTGGGGGGGACTTTTGTCCAGTCACCCGTCTGGTGACACACCTGACAGTGGATCAAATACTTATTTAACTCAGTGTGGCTCCCTATAGGAACACCACCACCTGATGCCTCATTTAGCAGTCTATTTAACTATTATTTTACTCAGTGCCAGAGCAGGTACCTCAGTGGATCACATGCTTGCCTGCTAATATGTAGACATGTGTTTGAACCCTGCTTGTGCTACATGCGTGTGTCTTTGGACAGGATTCTCGATCTGCATTGTTTCCGTCCACTCAGCCATAAAATGGTTACCGGCCTTGGCTGGGAAAGTAACCTGCGATGGACTGGCGTCTTGTGATTGGGGAGTCATGGACCTCTTGTTTATGCCACAGAAATGTAGATAAGCACCGCCACAATGGCCCTCTGGGTCTATAAGGACATCTCATTGTGTTTTAGGGTCTCTCTGCCCCAATGACACCATGTTCAGTATCATGGTCTATGGCATTTACCCTGGTTTAAGGTTGGGGGGAGGGGGTGCCTGCGGCCCTTTTCCGGACCATGGCCTAGTAGTTGCTGTCTTTGTTGTGGTCTTACAGTAGTCACAATGACCTTCTGGCTGCTGGTGTTTCTTGTTTAGGAGTTTTCCGTGCAACAAGTGGAGCAGTGAAGGACAGAGAACCTCTAAAGAAAGCTAAAACCCCTCAGGGACGACTTGACAGTCCAGAGGAGAAGAGCAACGATGTTCTGGAAAGTAAGTATCCCATGGGATGGGGGTCAGGTTTGTTAAATAGCAGCTCAGTGAATGGTTCATTATTATAGTTTTTTTATTATTAATGTGTGTACTGGAGGGTCTAGTGACCCTCAGCCTGCTTACAGAGGAATCAAGGCAGTGCGTTCCCTCAGACCTACACCTCATCACATCACAGTCATGGCAGTGATGGCACAGTCTTGACAGTTAACTCTACTGCAGAGGCCTCAAACCCGTTTCAGAAGGGGCTGAGAGGGTGCAGGCTTTCTTTGCAACCACCCATCGCACCAGGTGATTTCACTGAGTGACATCACTTTGAGCAGGTGGAATCAGTCACTGCACCCTCTCTGCCCTTTCTGGAACAAGTTTGAGATCTCTGCTCTACTGTATGGTCTCGCTGGGCCAGCTACTTTGAGCAGTTGCATAATGCTGATTGTGTTGCAGATGTTGGACATTTTTGGTGCCAGGGTTCTTGCAGCTGATCTTTAAGTCAGTTATATTGCAAATGTAACAAAACAGCTGAAGGCAAGAAAAGTTGCAAGAATCTGGTATTAAGGCTGAACTTCTTTAGGTGGGTAGAGATTCTGTTCTTCTGGCATTGCAAGCAATGTTTGCTTCTATTTGGGAGATGGACATTTTTGGGAGAAAGTAGTTGTTGTTCCCGACCAGAAAGAAAGTGATGATGAGCAATGAACATAAATTTCAGATGTTGGTCATCCTGAGAGTTTGCAGGATCCCCGCTAGGTTGTTGGATATTGTAGCTGGTCTGTAGACAGACCAGGTAGAACTGTGGGTTAGAAGTTGGACTCCCAGTGTACAGAGTGGCCTTCAATTCCAGGTTCGTGCTTCGTGATGCCTGTCTCGATGCTTCAACAGTGATGCCGGTAACGCGTTACTCTAATCTGACCGCTTTTTTGTTCAGTAGCAAGTAATCTAACGTGTTAACCTTTCCAAATCAGTAATTAAAGTTACTTCTCCGAGTCACTGTGGGTTAGTGTTATTTTTGTATTGTGGGTCGATCGCAGCAGGTGTGCCGACGAGATGCAGGGGGAGGTCTGAACTGCCCAATTTCAGTGAGCTGCGAGCTTTTCATCCACTGTGCAGCTCAGCTTGGAGTTGAAGATCAGTTGTACCTCAAAGTGCAGTGACGCTCAGAGCTATAGTTTTCCAAATATCTGCAATGCGCAAATACTATTTGTCACCCAAATGTACCCAAGTCTCTTTCTGAGGACGACATGACATAAAAAATGCTGATAAAACCTTCTTACTTGTCAATCTGGTCATTTTTTCTGAATAAATAAAAGGTTATCCATTTGTCCTACTCAAACAGCAAACCAGGGGCGAACCCATGCAGGAATGGACCGTGGACATGGGGGGCGGGGGCGGCTCCCCACAACAGCACTAGATTAAAGGACCACTTTCAAAGACATTTTTTCATATAATTACTAATAGTACGTAATAATAGTTTCAACAACTAAAATGTTTAGAAATAATTTAAATGTTAGAAAAATGTTAGAATTTAATAGTTACAGTGGCTTGCCAAAGTATTCAGCCCCTTGGTATTTCACACACTTTTTTTTCACACTCACAATATGTTTATGGCATTTCAAGTACAAAAGTAAACCAGGCTTCTCAATATAAAATTTTCTAAAATTATCTTTCTTTGACACAAACTGAAAGCAAATCTCTGAAACTTGATATAAATTAATTAAAAGTATAAAAGCCAAGATGATGGGTTGCATAAGTAATCAGCCCCTTTGGTATAATACCTGTAAATAATCATTTTAATTGTCAGTTTTCTTCAGACAAATCAGGGGATGGATACATGAACATTTCCAGGTCACTGAATATGTCTTGGACTTTGTTTACATTTTAACCAAGTATTTATGTTCATTGGAGTCAAGAAACGGTGACTATAAAGTGATTATTGGCAAAACGGGTTCTTATTTTCATAGTGGGGGGTGGGGGGGGGGGGGTTGTCGGCAGCTGCTGAAAGTAGCTAAAAAAGTAACTAGTGATCTAACTTAGTTACTTTTAAAACTGAGTAATCAGTAAAGTAACTAAGTTGCTTTTTCAAGAAGTAATCAGTGATGATATTACTTTTTCAAAGTAGCTGTGGGAACATTGTGCTTGAACAAGACACTTGGTCTCCATTGTCCCAGTCCACCAGCTATAAATTGGGTCCCAGCCTTTATCTTAGGAAGCAGTCTATGATAAACAGGTTATTTTGCACTTTATAACAGCTAGAGGTGTCACAGTACATGTACAGTAGTGTTCAGAATAATAGTAGTGCTGTGACTAAAAAGATTAATCCAGGTTTTGAGTATATTTCTTATTGTTACATGGGAAACAAGGTACCAGTAGATTCTCACAAATCCAACAAGACCAAGCATTCATGATATGCACACTCTTAAGACTATGAAATTGGGCTATTAGTAAAAAAAAAAAAGGAGAAAAGGGGGTGTTCACAATAATAGTAGCATCTGCTGTTGACGCTACAAACTCAAAACTATTATGTACAAACTGCTTTTTTTAACAATCCTGTGAATCACTAAACTAGTATTTAGTTGTATATCCACAGTTTTTCATGATTTCTTCACATCTGCAAGACATGGAGTCAACCAACTTGTGGCACCTTTCAGCTGTTATTCCACTCCAAGATTCTTTAACAACATTCCACAATTCATTCACATTTCTTGGTTTTGCTTCAGAAACAGCTTTTTTGATGTCACCCCACAAGTTCTCAATTGGATTTAGGTCCAGGGATTGGTCAGTCCACTCCAAAACATTAAGCGCCTTCGTGATGAAGCCTCACAGGACATGCTGGACTCCGAAAAATGGTGCCCACCTCTTCCACCATTCGGAAGATTCAGACGGCTTTTGGTGACTTTTCAGTCGTGTGACTATCCGAGAAATTGTGGACGAGGTGGGCATGTCCCAACATGTCCTGTGAGGCTTCATCACGGAGGCTGTTGCTGTGGCACCAGCTTCGTGCCAATGAATTTTGCTGCAACTCTTTTCATGGCAAAATCTTCTGTCACCGTGGAATGTGCCGAAAAAGTGCTGATGTCCCTCTTCTGCAATTTCTCGGATAGTCACATGACGGTCCCACATCACCACAGCGTTCACTTTGGAAATGATCTGGTCATTTCAGCATGTTGATGGCCGATCGGAGCGCGGCTCACTCTCCACCGTTGTGCAGACGTCTTTAAAACCGGTTGTACCGCTCCTTAATCTGTGTGATGCCCAGAGGATTGTCACCGAAAGCCGTCTGAATAATCCGAATGGTTTCCACCTGGCTGTCGCCCAGTTTCTAGCAAAATTTGATGCAGTCGTGCTGCCATTTCCTTGCAAAGAAAAAAATGCCGAGAGACTCCACCCATCCTCACACAATCTGCTTACAAACAAATGATGCAACCGACAGGCGTGAAAAAAATTCACGCATGCGCACGAAGGTTCAAGGTTTGCTCATGCAAGCACACTTGATTCAAATCCATCAGGTTTTAAAAAAAAAATAAAAAGGTCGGATACTTTTCTAACAGACCTCGTACTTATTTTATCCACAAAGTTGCATAAAACGACTCCGAATCTGACATCATCGTGCAGCAGCAGCCACACACAGCCCGTTGCCTTTGTTTCCTCTCGTCTTGGTCGGGTGGTTTGCGAGGCTCAGCTAATAACACGGAGCGTGAGGAG
Organism: Thalassophryne amazonica; assembly: GCF_902500255.1. NCBI lineage: Eukaryota > Metazoa > Chordata > Actinopteri > Batrachoidiformes > Batrachoididae > Thalassophryne > Thalassophryne amazonica. The sequence goes on along the minus strand of NW_022986255.1, from coordinate 469,887 downwards.
GTTCTGGTTCCAAAGCCACGTACCACGGCACCACTGTGGATGCATTTCGGTTTTAAGTAGGGCTGCCACGTCTAGTCATGACTACGTTGACGATTGAAATCATTAACAACTAATTTAGTAGTTGAAGAGTCATTTATTTTATTTAAGTCTTTGTTTTTCCTCTCAATTCATAGTTTTAGGCAGCGAGCCGTCCTGCCGTCATTTGGACGTTCAAATTTGAGTAAGACAGCGGATTAAAACAGTGGCCGTCTTACTCAAAACCGTTTAAAATGGGAAGTTTACAGAAGGAGCTGTGCGTGTGTGTGTGTGTGTGTGCGCGCGCGCGCGCGGAGTCAACTCGCAACAGACTGCGAGGGAGGGAGTGAGATTCCTGAACGGAGGCACGAGACGTTACGTTCTGCTGTGAACCGTCAGTGCACTTAAGACGGCGAGCACAGAGCAGAGAGAGGATTTTAACCCGAGTGACCATGTTAAAAAAACTAAACCGTGGAGCTGCCTTTACTCTCTGTACTTTCTTTACACATGTGGTTCTGATGGCACCGTCCTGTTCACACCATGTGCGCGTTGTATACTGAATTTATGAGGACATGAGATGAAATACACGGTCAAATATCCTTAAAAAATGACTATATAAATGAACTGAGCAAAAATTACACACACACACGGGTTAAAAAAAAACCTTACTGTGGAGAAGCTGTGCAGAGGCACAGATCACAAAAAGCTGAACTTTAACAGCAGTTTATTTTCCAAAGGTATGTATTTGTTCAACCTTGAGCTTAATGTCATGTTCAAGCACAAAACATGACTGTTGTGGAAAAAAAAGGATGACTTCATCACACTAAAATGAATTGGAGTCAGAATAAAAATACAAGCTGCTGATTTCTGTTGTTTTTCAAAGTTATTATAAGCTGTAGCTATGTTTTAATTATTTCAAAGTGAGTTGCCTCTTATTGTATTCTAATTTATTTATACAAAAAAAAAACATGGGGAGTGTAATCAGCCTGCATTGTTCTGTTAAGTTTATATCAGTTTTCCTGAACATGTCCAGGTGTTTTTCCTTCTTTATAAAAGTTTGGTGTTTGCTCCACAAAGTTTTAAAACACAATAAAATGTTCACACTTTTCTTTATAGCAGTTCTGTAATTTCAGAAATTCAACAGAAATAACCACAAATCATAAAGTTGGGACTGTATGTAAAATGAAGACAAAAATAAAAATGTTGCACTATTCCCAGTTTCTCCACTCACAGAAGCCAAACTTTCTTCCAGAGTTGTGTTTTTATAGTACATAGTAGAATATAAAGAAGGGGAAAAAAATAGACAATATAATCGTCAATCGCAATTATTTGCCTGGCAATTAATCGTGACAGCCCTACTCATCAGTCCACAAAATATTCCTTCATTTCTCTTTAGGCCAGTTGATGTGCTCTTTGGCAAATTGTAACCTCTTCTGCACGTGTCTTTTATTTAACAGAGGGATTTTGCGGGGGATTCTTGCAAATAAATTAGCTTCACACAGGCATCTTCTAACTGTCACAGACCGAGCAAGTGAGGTTAATAATTTATGTGGCTATTATAGATGTAAACACACAAACGTACAGTATTGTCTGAATATGCTGCTGATGCTGTTGGTCGCGTTCGCTTCCTCCACCACTTGCTAACTGATGGTCCAGTCGTTAGCTGGTAAACTTTCAATCTGTGTTTTTTTTTTGTTTTTTTTTAATGCTGTTTAGATATTTATGGACAGGAGCGCACATAACTGGTTCTTATCATGCTCATGTGTGCTAAAAATTGACGCACAGCAGACAGCACACAGAGGGAAACACTTTGCCTACAATCTGTCATTGCTTTCCTCCTATGAAGTGCTTCCCTTGTGTTTTCGGCTGTGCATCATTTATTTTTAGCATGCACAAGAACCATGAGTACCAGTTACATGCATGCCTGTTTATTAGGGATGTGAATCGTTCAACAACTCTCGATTCAATTCGATTTCGATTCTTGGGGTGACGATTTGTATCAGAATCGATTTTCGATTCAAAGAGCTCTGAGAAATAGTTATATTACTTAAAAAATGTTTATGTTTAAGAAAATGCAGCTTTACAAGGTTAATCAAGTGATTCTAGATGTACAAGGTCTGTTAGAAAAGTATCCGACCTCTTTATTTTTTGCAAAAACTATATGGATTTGAATCGTGTGATTGCATCAGCCAAGCTTGAACCTTTGTGCGCATGCGTGAGTTTTTTCATGCCTGTCGGTTGCGTCATTCGCCTGTGAGCACGCCTTGTGGGAGGAGTGGTCCAGCCCCCTCGTCGGATTTTTATTGTCAGGAAAATGGCCGAGCGACTGCCCCTTTGCTGCATGAAAATTTTTTTCAGAAACTGTGAGAGACAGCCAGGTGGAAACCATTCGGAAACTTCAGATGGCTTTCGGTGAAGATCTTATGGGCATCACACAGATTAAGGAGCATTACAACTGGATTAAAGACGGCCCACAGCGGCTGAGGGCGCGCCGCGCTTCAAGCGTCCATCGACAGGCTGAGACGACCAGATCATTTCCAAAGTGAAGGCTGTGTTGATCCGGGACGTCTGACTACCAGAGAAATGGCAGAAAAGGTGGACATCAGCCATTTTTCATCAGATTCCACTGTTACAGGAGATTTTGCAATGAAAAGACGTGCGGAGGCATTCACGCATCGGGACGAAGCCGCAATGGTGGAGACCAAAAGCAAGTCCGACACCCCTACTGTTTATGGAGTATGTTCATGTCTGACTTGGTTTTTCTAATCATGTTTTAGTTTCCTGGTTTGTAATGAAAGTACGCGTTGCGGACCAACTGTCATGGTAACCTGTCCAATATGGGAAAATATCCAACCAATAATCAGCCAATCAGAGCACACGTAGTGTCGCAGCCATATAATATAATGGGGGACACGCCCATTAACAGCAGCAGTTTTACACATTTCACTTCACATCTGCTGCAGCACCATAGGAAACAGCACAACTGTTCAGAGGTGAGGTCATTTAAATGTTGCTAGATCTGCTGTGTAAACAAAAGTTAAAATTTTGAAGACTTGGAAAGATGTTAGCGTCAGCATTGTTGAGATATTTGTTGGTTGTCGTCCAGAGTTTCCTGATGATGTAAACCCTGTAACCAAGGAGAAGGGGGGCCCCCGAGGACCAGAGCCCACGCGCTATGGAGACTGGGAAAGAAAAGGCCGCTGCATCGACTTCTAGCTGTTCCGGCATCCTGAGTGTGTATATTATAAACAGTCAAACAGAAAGTGACAGCGAGCAACATGTTCAGAACACAAACAGTCTGACACTCCAGTGTGACAAAAGACAAACGAGAGTCTGAAGAGCTGGAACCAGACAAGGGTCAACATTGATGCTTGAGAACCAATCAAAGAGAAATTCATCATCTGTCCATGATTGTCTTACACACATGTTGGATCTGGATTTAATCCATTTCAACAGTGGTTGTTGCAACCTTGGAGCAAATCACATCTACAAAAAATAAATAAATAAATAAAACGAGCAAACAAATATAACATCTAGACAGTTCATGTGGACTTTTAGTACATAACCAGCTGTCCGGACTGTTTGTCCAAACTGTTCACCCAGTCTGGCCTGAAAAGATACAGTGGTATGCAAATGTTTGGGCACCCGTGATGATTTCCATGATTTTCTTTTATAAATCATTGGTTGTTTGGATCAGAAATTTCAGTTAAATGGTAAATGGACTGCATTTATATTGCGCTTTTCCATCTGCATTAGATGCTCAAAGCACTTTACAATAATGCTTCACATTCACCCAGCTTTATCTATCCATGAAGCCAGAGGACACACACCAATTAGCTAAACTGCAGGATTGTCTTACAGACATAAGGACATGGATGACCTCTAATTTCCTGCTTTTAAACTCAGATAAAACTGAAGTTATTGTACTTGGCCCCACAAATCTTAGAAACATGGTGTCTAACCAGATCCTTACTCTGGATGGCATTACCCTGACCTCTAGTAATACTGTGAGAAATCTTGGAGTCATTTTTGATCAGGATATGTCATTCAAAGCGCATATTAAACAAATATGTAGGACTGCTTTTTTGCATTTACGCAATATCTCTAAAATCAGAAAGGTCTTGTCTCAGAGTGATGCTGAAAAACTAATTCATGCATTTATTTCCTCTAGGCTGGACTATTGTAATTCATTATTATCAGGTTGTCCTAAAAGTTCCCTAAAAAGCCTTCAGTTAATTCAAAATGCTGCAGCTAGAGTACTGACGGGGACTAGAAGGAGAGAGCATATCTCACCCATATTGGCCTCTCTTCATTGGCTTCCTGTTAATTCTAGAATAGAATTTAAAATTCTTCTTCTTACTTATAAGGTTTTGAATAATCAGGTCCCATCTTATTTTAGGGACCTCGTAGTACCATATCACCCCAATAGAGCGCTTCGCTCTCAGACTGCGGGCTTACTTGTAGTTCCTAGGGTTTGTAAGAGTAGAATGGGAGGCAGAGCCTTCAGCTTTCAGGCTCCTCTCCTGTGGAACCAGCTCCCAATTCAGATCAGGGAGACAGACACCCTCTCTACTTTTAAGATTAGGCTTAAAACTTTCCTTTTTGCTAAAGCTTATAGTTAGGGCTGGATCAGGTGACCCTGAACCATCCCTTAGTTATGCTGCTATAGACGTAGACTGCTGGGGGGTTCCCATGATGCACTGTTTCTTTCTCTTTTTGCTCTGTATGCACCACTCTGCATTTAATCATTAGTGATCGATCTCTGCTCCCCTCCACAGCATGTCTTTTTCCTGGTTCTCTCCCTCAGCCCCAACCAGTCCCAGCAGAAGACTGCCCCTCCCTGAGCCTGGTTCTGCTGGAGGTTTGTTCCTGTTAAAAGGGAGTTTTTCCTTCCCACTGTAGCCAAGTGCTTGCTCACAGGGGGTCGTTTTGACCGTTGGGGTTTTACATCATTATTGTATGGCCTTGCCTTACAATATAAAGCGCCTTGGGGCAACTGTTTGCACAACTTATTCATTAACTGATTCATGAACATTGTTCTCAAGAATCTGCTGATATTGACTGGAATCCATGTGACCCTCAACTTTAAGAACATTCCCAGTACCTGCACTGGCCACACAGCCCCACAGCATGATGGAACTACCTCCAAATTTTACTGTAGGTAGCAAGTGTTTTTCTTGGAATGCTGTGTTCCTTTACAGCCATGCATACCGCCCCTTATGTCCAAATAACTCAATTTTAGTTTCATCAGTCCACAGCACCTTATTCCAAAATAAAGCTGGCTTGTCCAAATGTGCTTTAGCATACCTCAAGCGACTGTTTGTGGCGTGTACGCAGAAAAGGCTTCATCTGCATTACAGCGTCATACAGCATCTCTTTGTGCAAAGTGTGCTGTATAGTTGAATGATGCACACAGACACTATTTGCAGCAAGATCATGTTGTAGGTCTTTGGAGCAGGGCTGTGGGTTGACTATGACTGTTCTCACCATCCTTTGCTTCAGCTTATCTGACATTTTTCTTTGTCTGCCACTTTGGTCCTTAACTAGTACTGTGCCTGTGGTCTTCCATTTCCTCACTATGTTCCTCACAGTGGAAACTGACAGCTGAAATCTCTGAGAAAGCTTTTTGTATCCTTCCCTTAAACCATGATGTTGAACAATCTTTGTTTTCAGGTCATTTAAGAGTTGTTTAGAGGCTCCCATGTTGCCACTCATTAGAAGAGATGCAAAGATAAATAGATAGATAGATGAGATTTATTGTCATTGTCATTACACAAGCATGCGTATCAGTGTCTGTCCATGTGTGAGTGGCAAATGAGTTAAGTTTATGTCAGTTTCTGTCCGTGTGTGCTGGAGTTGCAGAGATAAGAAAGAAGGCAGCCGAATGGTTCACCAAGACCGTAGAAATTCCTCTGGAGGAAAACAATGGGGTGTTTTGTCCTTCAAAGGCTGATAAGCCCGTCATGTTTAGGGTTAAGCAGTGAAAACACCTTTGCAGCTCACATGAACAACCAGATCCAATGAGTACAGTGGTCCCTCGCTATAACACGGTTCACCTTTCGCGGCCTTGCAGTTTTGCGGATTTTTTTAGTCCAATTTTGCATTTTTATTTTTGCGAGGTCTGTCCAAAAAGTAATGGACCTTTTTTATTTTTTTCAAAAACTATATGGATTTGAATCACGTGTGATTGCATCAGCCAAGCTTGAACCTTCGTGCGAATGCGTGAGTTTTTTCACGCCTGCCGGTTGCGTCATTCGCCTGTGGGCAGGCTTTGTGTGAGCACTGGTCCAGCCCCCTCGTCGGATTTTTATTGAGAGTAAAATGTCTGAACGATTTGGAGCTTTGCTGCATCAAATTTTTCCAGAAACTGAGAGAGACAGCCAGGTGGACACCATTCGCTAAATTCAGATGGCTTTCAGGGACGATTTTATGGGGATCACACAGATTGAGGTGTGTGAAAGCCGGTTTAAAGACCGCCCACAGCGGCTGAGGACGCACCGCGTTCCGAGCGGCGATCGACAGGCTCACACGACCAGATCATTTCCAAACTGAACGCTGTGTTGGCACGGGACAAAACCACCTCTGGTCTCACAGGACGGCTTTCAGATGGCTTTCAGACGGCTGTCGGTGGCCTTTCAGTCGTGTGACTATCCGAGAAATTGTGGATTAGCTGGACATGCCAGAACATGTCCTGTGAGGCTTCATTACGGCGTTGCTTTGCGCCATGCGGCTCCGTCCCGACGCGGGAATTCCTGTGGTTTTGTCCCGCGCCATTCGCGGCACGGTGGCGCATTCCTCCGCTCCTCTTTCCATGACAAAAACTCCTGTAACAGTGGAATGTGCCGAAAAAGTCTTCATGTCCACGTCTTCTGCCATTTCTGTGGTAGTCAGACGACGTCCCGGATCAACACAGCGTTCAGTTTGGAAATGATCTGGTCGTGTGAACCTGCCGGCTGTAATACTCCTCAATCTGTGTGCTCCCCATAAAATCGTCCCTGAAAGCCATCTGAATTCAGCGAATGGTGTCCACCTGGAGGTCTCTCACAGTTTCTGGAAAAATTTGATGCAGCAAAGCGCCAAATCATTCAGACATTTTACTCGCAATAAAAATCCGACGAGGGGGGTGGACCAGCGCTCACTCAAAGCCTGCCCACAGGCGAATGACGCAACCAACAGGCGTGAAAAAACTTGGCTGATGCAATCACACGTGATTCAAATCCATATGGTTTTTGAAAAAAATAAAAAGGTCCGTTACTTTTTGGACAGACCTCGTATTTATTTATTTATTTATTTGGTTTTTTTTTTTTACAACGCATTGTGTTCTGCTTCCTCATCAAGCAGGCCCGTCGCAGGCACCGGTCGGAATCAAGGAACTGTGAAATACTGGTCAGTCACTATTAATAATTTCTTGTGTGTCCAACCTCGTAGGTTGATCGTTAAAATTAAATTCGTTAGTTCTAAAAGCCATCATAATTATTTATAGGAAAATGTTCTATTTTTATTTCTCAAACAAATGTTTGGGCCTGAAAACAGGTTTTGATATTTGGTTTCATTCTATAATACTGGACTTATTTTTCTACTAAGGTTTGAACTTTGAGAGTGTTTACACAGGAGAGAAAAGTAAGAAAATGTTAATGCCTGTTTGAGAAAAGTGTATAAAGTGTGCAGTGAGGGGGTTTGCAGCCTCAAAACGTCTATAATAATTATAAAAAATAATGCTGACTACTTTCGTGGATTTCACCTATTGCGGGTTATTTTTAGAACGTAACTCCCGCGATAAACGAGGGACCACTGTCTTCCCTGGTCTCCGACATCTTCCTTTGCAAGGCGTGTGTTTGCTCCGAGATGTTATCCAACGTGCGTCTGAGTTCAAGGGTTAACGCAGTCTGAGAATGTATTGCCTTGCCCAACTCATTAATCACGATGGACAGGTGAGGGGTTGTGATTCTGGTGGCAGCCGTCTTGCCGATTCTCCAGTAGGTCGGGGCAGCACATAAACCATTAAGTACCGCCTTCCTACAATAAAACCAAATATAAATAGATCTTCGCCGTCCTCCACAGAGAATGGCACCGAGCATGCTACACGCCATTTGCCATTTCTCCCAGGTGTCAAGAACCAAGCCCACACGGTAGGTTCCATCTGCACATGCAGGGTCTCCCGACCCTGATTTTCTTGTTGAAAAAATCGTGTCAGTAGCGTTCAGAGACCAGCTCATCAATTCCATGGTTAATCCAACATAGTTTGAAGAATTCACAGTTCGGTGAAGTAGGGACTTGAAGGTTGGAGCAGAGATAGAGGATGAGATGTGACCGCCCTCGCCGGAGTCCCAAGCAGAGGGGAAACATTTGCAAATGGCCACCTTAAATACCCTTTCTCATGATTGGATTCACCTCTGTAAGGTCAAGGGTCAATGAGCTAATCAAACCAATTTTGTGTTCCAATAATTAGTGCTAAATGTATTCAAATCAATAAAATGACAAGGGTGCCCAAATTTATGTGCCTGCCCAATTTTGTTAAAATAATTATTGCACACTTTCTGTAAAGCCTATAAACTTCATTTCACTTCTCAAATATCAGTGAGTTTGTCTGCTGTATGATATATTTAACTGAAATCTCTGATCCAGAAAACCAATGATTTATAAAGGAAAATCATGAAAATTATCAGGGGGGCCCAAACTTTTACATACAACTGTATGTTTATTGCGTGGATTTAATTAACAAAAATATTACAATATTCATTTAAGAATTGTCCATTAATATGTCCAGTCCATCCATTCTCAGATTATATGAATACTATTATTTGAGCGAGAGGTCTTTATGGGGAAATATCAGACTGAGTTGTTGGTCCATTCTGTACCAAAAATCCGGACTCTTGGTGCAGTTTGGACTGTTGGTGCAGTCTGCAGAGGAGCTGGTAAAAGTTGTGTTAATGTGTCATGTGCTGCCAAAAAATAAATGACTGTGTGATGTAAACTTTTTCTGCACTTTTCTTTTTGGTGAGAGAACTGTAGTAAAACCACGTGACTGCATCTGCATCTTACAGTAGTGTTCAGAATAATAGTAGTGCTATGTGCCTAAAAAGATGAATCCAGGTTTTAAGTATATTTCTTATTGTTACATGGGAAACAAGGTACCAGTAGATTCAGTAGATTCTCACAAATCCAACAAGACCAAGCATTCATGATATGCACACTCTTAAGGCTGTGAAATTGGGCTATTAGTAAAAAAAAAAAAGTAGAAAAGGGGGTGTTCACAATAATAGTAGCATCTGCTGTTGACGCTACACCTCAAAACTATTATGTTCAAACTGCTTTTTTATCAATCCTGTGAATCACTAAACTAGTATTTAGTTGTATAACCACAGTTTTTCATGATTTCTTCACATCTGCGAGTCATTAATTTTGTTGGTTTGGAACCAAGATTTTGTTGGTTTACTAGTGTGCTTGGGGTCATTGTCTTGTTGAAACACCCATTTCAAGGGCATGACCTCTTCAGCATAAGGCAACATGACCTCTTCAAGTATTTTGACTGATCCAAACTGATCCATTTCATTTATTTGTACAAGGACAGCATACAATTACATTATGCTCATCAAGCAGAGATGTTTGCACCAGATTGTAGCTGCAACAGCTAATTTCCCTCTGTAGTCCTTGAGGGTCAGGGGGATACACATAGGGCTATTAAATACATCACAAACAACACCTATAAAATATGTAATACTAAATTCATAAAATATATAATATTAAATTCATTCTTACGTCATTCATCTCTAAAATACTGTGCCATATCAAAACGTTTAAAACAATCATTCATAATCATGTTGTTAGTTTCAGTAAGAATTCTTTTAGTCATACTGGTGTTAAATTATGGCATGATCTCCCTGTTTCTGTTAAATTAAGGACTAAAGATGTTTTTAAGAAGTGTTAAGGAATTTTTTATATCTAAACTTTTAGTTGATCAATCAATCAATTTTTTTATATAGCGCCAAATCACAACAAACAGTTGCCCCAAGGCGCTTTATATTGTAAGGTAAGGCCATACAATAATTATGTAAAACCCCAACGGTCAAAACGACCCCCTGTGAGCAAGCACTTGGCTACAGTGGGAAGGAAAAACTCCCTTTCAACAGGAAGAAACCCCCAGCAGAACCAGGCCCAGGGAGGGGCAGTCCCCCGCCGGGATCGGCCGGGGCCGAGGGAGAGAACCAGGAAAAAGACATGCTGTGGAGGGGAGCAGAGATCGATCACTAATGATTAAATGCAGAGTGGTGCATAAGTTGATAGTCATCAGGATTTTGTTTACTATTTTTTTTTCTCGAGGACCACAATGAAAATTGTTGTGAAAGTGTAGTGACACGGACCCACAACAGGGGGCGCAAATGAACGGACAATAGAAGAAGTCAAATATGAACACTTTACTGTTGTGAATGCCACAACTACACACAGCAGATTTCAGAATGAATACAAAGTCAATCAATCAAGGTGTCGTGTGGGCAGGCTCGATGATAGGAGACGTCCGTCTGCAGAAGAACCGGAACCACACGATTTCCTCCGCCACCGAACCAGGAGAATACTGGAGCCGCCAAGTCCCGAGTTCCCCAGGTGGCCACTGTCTCCGCGTGTCGGATCTGGTACTGCTGGCGAAGAGCAAAAACAGTCAGCAAGTTCATCTTCTAGTCAGGTGGGAAAAACACCTCCACCTTAACACCAGAAAACACAGTTCGTGAAGAGCCTGAAAAGTACTACTTAGCCGGTTTGGAGTGAGGGGTGAAGACGTCACTCCTCCATTAACCACAAACCCAGCTCCCAGTAGTAGACAGGAACTCCTACAACACTCAGAAAAGAGAGAACTTGATCGGTTTGCACCCTGTTTTTAAAGAAATGAGAGGCACAAACACTGTAAAGAAACCAGTCAGAGAGAGACAAATATATATATTTTTGCTCTGCGCAGAGGAGGAGAACAAGAAGCAGCTTATGTGCTAAGCTCCAAAGCTCTCCCAAAATCCCCTCCTCTGGCCCAGCCTTTTATTTAGCTCATCAACATGAGAAAAAACAAACAAGGACAGTCGGGAGAGGTTACACATGAGTCATGTCTGCAAGAGGGAGATAGCAAAGCAAGGTAACGGCTGAAACCTTCCATTCCTGCAACATGAGCCTTGTGGCTCGTCAAAGCAGGATAAGGCACTTATGCAAAATGAAAAATAGTTTGCTCAATCATGAAGAATGCAGACAACAAGTCTTTCTTTCTAAAACCTCCTCTTCTTACTAAGAGGAAAAATAATAAGCATAAACTAAAGAAAATAAATAATAATATAAGCATAAACTAAAGAAAATAAATGAGCATGAACTATATAAAATCCTTGACATAATCCTCCCTGTTTATCGTTTATTTACATAAGTTTGTCATGTCCAAAACACTTCAATAGAAAATTTGTCCACTTTAACCACTTGTCTTATTACATTTTCAGCTAAAGCTTCATAGGCTAAGAGTGTGTTAACTCATAACATCAACAGTTCAAGCTTGAACTGGAGTTGTGAGCTTTTCAATATCATCATAATTCTCAACACAGTCATTATAGTTTTCTCCACTAAGGTCTGAACTGTTTCAATGCTTGATATTTTGGCATAGTTTGTTGGAAAGCCAGATTACACTGTACAAATGTATTTGACACCATTTTGCCAACCATTGTTTTGATATAAGGGATCACACAACACATGCAAAGTCCAATCAGAATTAGGACTATAATAACTGGTGTCACCATTTTCAATAGTAACTGCCACCATGGTCCTGAAGTCAACCGGGACCAGGGATTCCACCGGTTCATGGCTAGGGTGTCTTTATGCATTGCATCACGAAGTTTATTCAGCTCTTCCAATGCGTCCTGCACATCCACTGAATGAATGGAGTCTGGGATGAAAGTACAGCATGTTGTGTTCAGCAGAACACAAACTCCTCCCTGTGAACCAGTAAGCAGGTCTAAAACCATGCGATTTTGCATCACCATGGTACGTAAAGCATCTATTTCAGTATTTTGAGCTGCTACTATTTTCTCAGTTACATTCATGAACAGACCCAATCGATAATTCAGAGTTTCAATCATTAATGAATTTTTTACCACTCCTATCCTTGACAGGCACAGTCAAAAACGGCTGAGAATATTACCTCCTTGGTAGGACGACATCTCGGCGACGTGGTGGAGGTGTCGTCCTGCTTTTATAAGGGGTGAGGAGTAGATGATTGGTGACAGCTGTCATAGCCGATGAGTGACAGCTGTCACCCCGGCCGCTCTTGTGGGGCAGCAGCGCCCTCTCGTGCCTGAAGCCTGCACTTCAGGCAGGGCGCCCTCTGGTGGTGGGCCAGCAGTACCTCCTCTTCTGGCGGCCCACACAACAGAAAATGTGTTTATGCTTTTTTGTGTTAAACTCGTCAATTTTATATCTTGTATGTATGTATTTTATGTACTTGTATTTTATTGCCAAATAAATCAAACAGGTAATTTCTGTCATAACTAATTAACGCATTTCCAGATGTCATCTTCCAAAACAAGGGTGTCATGTGAGGAACAGTTTTCATCTGTGATGATGAATTCTGGCAACAGATCAGATTAAAAGACTTTATTTAATCCGTGAGGCGGCTTCTAAGTTGTTAGCTTTCATTGCTACATTAGCCCCACACCTTCTTCTCCGTTTTTTTGTAGAAGCGTTACAGCGCAACATACAGGCCTGGCATGTGTACTAAAGCATTTTCAGGCTGGATCTGTGAGAACGGAGACATTTCTTGGAACGCCTTTTGAAAATGACAAAGAAAAAGATTGTATAGCAGAAGTTCAGTTTCAGTGTAGACAAGGCCTTAAAAAGATGGGATGGAATTAAATTAAAATAATAAACGAGGAATTATTTTCTTGGGGGTGCTATGGCAAATACAAGATACAAGATAATTTTATTGATCATATGCAGGTTAACACAGAGTCAACAGTGCAATGAAATGCTTAGGATGAGAAGGACTGTTCAAACTTGCAGGAAGTACTAATAGCATGCAATATAAATACCGAAAATATAAGCATATGTAAAATAATAATAATAATTGTCAGCAGTAGTCAGGTTGTAGTATTCACAGGTTGTAGTATTGTTCATATTGCACATAGTATTATTGCACATGACATATTGCACAGTTGTGTAGCAGGTTATTGCACAGGTAATAATAAATAGTAAAAACTGAGATGAGTTCTGAAAGGTAAGGTGGTGACATACAAGAAGATACAGTCACATTGATAACAGCAATAGACATATAGTGTTAAAGAAGTGGCTTAGTGCAGTGTTATTATCATAGTTCTGTGTTATTTAGAGTTCAGTAGTCTGACAGCCTGTGGATAGTAACTGTTCCTGAGTCTTTTGGTACGGGCTGGCAGACTCCTATACCTCCTGCCAGAGGGTAACAGTTCAAATAGTCCTTTTGCAGGGTGAGTGTGATCCTTAATGATGCCTTACGCTGGCACCGACTGTGGTAAATGTCCTGTATGGTGGGAAGACTGCTGCCAGTGAGGTCCTCAGCCGTGCACACCACCCTCTGCAGTGCTTTATGACTCTGGCTGGTGCAGCTCCCGTACCACACTGTGAGGCAGCCCGTCAGCACACTGATGATGCACCTGTAGAAGTTCGTGAGGATGGTGGTGTTCGTGCCAAACTTCTTCAGCCTTCTCAGGAAGTAGAGTCTCTGCCGGGCTTTCTTAACCACTGTGTCTGCATGTAAGGTCCAGGATAAGTCCTCAGTGATGTGGACGTCGAGGAACTTGAAGCTGCTGACCTGCTCCACCTCGATGTTGTTGATGTGAACGGGGGAGTGCTGACCTCCGCTCTGTCTCCTGAAGTCCACTATCATCTCCTTAGTTTTGCTGACGTTCAGAGAGAGGTTATTCTTCTGGCACCAGCTGGTCAGTGATTTCACCTCATCTCTGTAGGCAGTCTCGTCGTTGTCAGTGATGAGGCCCAAGATGGTGGTGTCGTCAGCAAACTTGAGGATCACGTTAGAGCAGTGCTTGGCTGTACAGTCATACGTGAAGAGGGAGTAGAGAAGTGGACTGAGAACACAGCCCGGAGGAGCACCCGTGCTGAGGACAAGTGTGGAGGACAGATTCTCACCGCCTGTGGTCTGTTAGTGAGGAAGTCCAAGATCCAGCAGCATATGGACTTCTCCAGTCCTAGGGCAGTGAGCTTGGTGACCAGGTTGGAGGGGATTATGGTGTTGAATGCTGAGCTGTAATCAATGAAGAGCGTTCTCACATATGTATTCCCTTCTCCAGATGGCTGAGGGAGGTGTGAACTGCCAGAGCAATGGCGTCCTCTGTCAACCTGTTTGCTCTGTATGCGAACTGCAGGGTGTGTAGGGTGTCGGGGAGGGAGGCACAGATATGTTTCTTAATGATCCGCTCAAAGCACTTCATGATGACAGATGTGAGTGCTATGGGTCGCACGTCATGTGGTCTACATAGTCTGCATTGAGCAATGTTATTGGTCTTAGGTTGTTCAATTTTTTTTTTTTTTTTTTTTGTCCTTACCACTTTTGGGGATCAGTGAGATGAGACCTTGTTTCATTGTGGCCATCAGGGATTTGTTTTTAGTACATTCCTGTATAGCAAAGGAAAAAAAGGTATTTTATGTCTTCCCAAAAGTGTTTATAAAAGTCTGATATGAGGCCATCCTGGCCAGGAGATTTCCTTAGAGAGTTGTTTAACTGCATCATCCAGTTCAAACATTTCAAAGTCATTCACACATATTCTTAAAGTCCAGGGAGATGGATGGAATGTTGTGCTTTATGCTGTCCAGAAGAGAAGAGTCACTAATGGAGGTTGAAGGAGTGTAAAGACTCTTATAAAATTGGTAGACCTCCTCAGAAATTACTTTTGAGTCCATGCAGTCCACTCCATTGATCACGAGAGTGTTGATCAGATTCCTCTCCTGTCTTCTCCTTTCCAGACTGCAGAAATAAGATGTTTCTCTCACCTTCTTCCATCCATTTGGCTCTCAATCTAATGAAAGCTCCTTTAGCTCTTCTAGCACTCATTTTATCCAGTTTGGATTTAAGATTTACGAAGGCAGCTTTGTCCAAGTCCAACATTGGGGTTCTTTTACAGTAATCGTCCAAATCTTGTATTAGTTTAAGTTCTTGTTCCCTTAAGACTTCTTTCTTTTCCAAATTGAATGGAGATTTGCCTGACCTTGAATTTAAAAAATTCCCATCTACAACAGTATGTACCAATAGTTGTCATATTTGAATGCTTAATTTTGTCAGTGTCTAGTTTTTAAGCAAGTCTGCATTAAATTTCCAGTAGACATTTTTTTTTTTTTTTTTAGTACTGATATCAGGTTTTAAATTAAGTGACAGAAGGCAATGGTTTGTTAAAGGTGCATTAGAGATACTTACACCTGAGGCATAATTAACTAAGTCTGGGGAAGCCAGCCACAAATCAATTCTAGATCTTATTGATCCATTCGGTTTGATCCATGAGAATTGTCTATAATTTGGATTTTGGTTTCTCCAGATGTCAGTCAAGGAAAAAGTGTTGCAAAACTCAAGCAAGGTGGCATTATAGTGGGCATCTATAAACTTAGATGGATATCTATGTAGGTAATCATCTGGGGCTAAATTGAAACCCCCTCCAAACAGTATTAACTCAGTGTGGTAAGGTTGTCTACATTTGGTGACAACTTCAGTCATTTCTTGCAACAGATTCTTGTTTTGGGCAGTGCTGTTATAACCATAAACATTTATTATTAAGTATGTGAGTTCAGTATGAATCACAACAGTCAGCCAGTGACCATTGTTATCTGCTTTGTATGAAATTACATTACCTGGGCATTTATTAAAACAGATGGCAACTCCAGCAGATCTATTGCACCCATGGCTGAAAAGGATTTTGTCTCCCCATTGAGTTGTCCAGTAGGTGGCATCAGTGGCACAAGTGTGTTTCTTGAAGGAAGCCAGAGTTAGAGTCTTTAAGGCCCCTTGAGTTAAGTGAAACTAGATTTAAGTTGGCTTTCAGAATAACCTCGCAGCAAAAACAGAACAAAAAAAAAAAAGAATTAGTTGGTTAAAGTGTCTTAAAGGTAGTAGTTAAACGTGGATAATCCCTCCGAATGACATTTTCCACAACAAAGCACTTGTAGAAAGTAGTATTTAGGCAGTGATATGATGCCCGTTGATGTATCCATATTGCCCACGGTAACATGCCTTCTTCCCCTCCTGGCGTGCTTGTTTGATGCGTGGCCACACTGCTGCTCTGGCATCTTTGACCGCCTTTGTGAGATTCTCTGCAAATTTGATTCCTGCTTTTTCACACACGCTTGAAGCGCTGGTCATCTTCCAGAAGGCATCTCTGTGTTGTCACTCTGTGAACAGTTATGTTCCTTGTTCTCCCGTCTTCCTTCTGGCCGAGCCGGTGGACTGTATCAACAATCTCATCTGTCTTGTGAGCCCAGTGTGGGGCTGTTTTCTTGAAAGGTTCCATAAGTTGGTGCCTTGTATCTTCACTCGTGATCTCCTCCATTCCTTTAATCTTGAGGTTCCATCTTCTTTGGTAGTTGTTGTGTTCTGCACACATTTCCTTCAGTACAGCATTTTCAGCTTTTAAACGGACCATCTCAGGCTCCAAAGCAGCGACTCCAGCTTTGAAATCTTTCATCTCTGCTGCACTGAACTTGGTTGTTTTTGTCAGGCTAATAAGCTTGGCACAGTTTTGTGTTAGCTTTGCATCAAACTCTCTCATGTGTGGTTCAAGTGAATCAACTTCATAGTTAGCTTGTTGATAGCAGCCCCTGGTACCTCGTCTTCACTTGGTTTTGGCACTTTATGACTATGATCTTTGGATGGAGTAGGAGGGGTGGAGTCTTCCCAACCTCGCTTGTCGCGGCTGCGGTCCGTCTCTGTCAGCACCGGGCTGGCATACTCATGATCTCTCTGCTTTGGTGCAGTCATTGAAGCATTTGGTTTCTGGCTTGACATTTTGGAAGGTGATTGGAAAATTTTTCTGAAGACTGTTTAAATTCAAAGTTCGTATGTTAAAGTCTGTTTTGGAGGGAATTAACCAAGAGCTAACAGCAGGCACAACCGCTCAGGTCGTCATCTTGCCACTGCTCCAGATCCGGTCAAATATGCCATATCCGGAAAAATATAACCTGCCAAAAAAAAAAAAAAAAAAAAGCAGACAAGAGAAATTAAAATGTTTTATTGTCAATACATTGAGAGTCACATTTGTAACATTATGACATTGAAATAAGAAGCTTCTTTCACCTTCAGACTAGATGTGGAAAATTTTTACAATCCTGGTCTTTACTGTAGTTACACTGCAAAAAGGTGGATTTTTTTTTTTCAAATCATGTGCAGCAGCCACTGACAACCTTCACCGTCTTCTTCATGACACACACCCAGACTGTGTGTGTGTGTTCATAGAAGGGCTGCAGCCTGCTTTTAAAAATCAGTAAACAGAATGGAGATGGACGGTTACACACGTCCTGTGGACCAAAGTCTGAGTGTGGTCTGTAAGGATCCTGTCTACAGGTCCGTCTCCTGTCCACTGAGGACATGATATGTCTCAGGACAGACACACGGTGGCCAGTGATGGATTCCTCTGTCCTCTCCTGAATAAAATAAAACTGTATATACTATCATAAAGACATTATTTGACTTCATTCGTGACGTCAGACAGAAACTGTGGCCAAATGTACATAATGTGTGAATAAAAATGGAAACAGGAAAATGGATCAAAGTAGAATTTATAATCAACATTAAAATAGAGACAGATGAACATAAAGTTGATGAAGTGCTGTGAACTCATCACTCCTACATTATTTTTAAGCAGTCAGCAAACTTTAACTTCAACTTGACTTGAACTGGTTTAACTGTTCTGTCTGTTTAAATGTCTCTGAATTAACTTCAGCTGGAGTCACGACTGTCCTCAGCGTGTCATCATTATTTAGCATCATATTTAGATTTTTGTTTGCAAGTTGTCCAGCTTCCTATTGGTGTGTAGTTTTCAGCCACGACACACGCGTGCAGAAGGAATAAAAAATATTAGAAGAAGTGCCAGACTGTGATAAGATTCATCTATATATCTCTTATAAATGCACAAACTTACCGAGCGAAGTGTTCAGGAGGTTGGTGAGTGGACCGAGTCAAACGACCGTCAGTAAACTGTTCTGCTCTTTTTTTCCGTGGGTTTTAGCGGCACACTCAAGCTCGAAGCTCCTCCGGCCTCCCTGTCACTGATAAACCCGAAGAACACCAAGAAACTGCTGGGATTGTTTCTGCAGACAGACTTATTTAGCACTGGTACCACAGTCTCTTATACAAAGAGACTGGTAGCATGTTTTTGAAAACATGGCTGTGATTGGCCCATCTGATACGTCGGCCGCTATTGGCTATCACGCCACGCTCTATGATTGGCTGTGCTGTAACCACCAAAAATGTGAAAAACAAACCAAAAGATGAAAAGTGAGACACACTAGTTGCAAAATGTCACAAATGTCAGGGGTGGGAGTTTATCTCAACCAAACCTGGAAACCAGGTATTTCCTTTGTATGTCTGGAATTTGCACAGCAACCGAAAACATTTGGAGGTTTGAAATAGAGGTGGGCGGATCAATCATAATATCAATACCAACGCTGGTATTGATATTGAACGATCCTCATTTATAAAGATCAATACTCAAGCTTTTTTTTCTCTCCCACACACACTGACTGATCAGTCTGCTCTCTGTAAGAGCAGCACTGTCACACACAACACAGAGCAGCGCACCCTTGTATTGTGGTTTGTCGGCACTCTGCCTCAGGAGATTTTGTTTTAAGTTGTGTTGAGTGATATTTTTTTTTAAACAAAAATGCTGATTTGTGATAAAGTATTTTGTTGTCACATACAATGTTTTGCAAAATTCTATCCTAGGTCTTTTGGATTCTTTGGATCTATGAAGCTTAAATATGAAAAAGTATCGGTATCAGTATTGATATCGGCGATACTAGGCCTGTATTTACTTGATATCGGATCAATACCAAAATTCAGGGTATGACCCACCTCTGGTTTGAAACATTGTAAACAAAGCCTGCAGCCAATCAGAGAGCTGAGCTGTGTGTCTCAGCCAATCAGTAAAATGTCAGAATCCTGACTAAAAGTCACCAGACCAAATAACCCAATACCGACTCCTTTGCATTGGCTGGAGGAGTGGAACCAACTTGATATGCATTGACCTTTGAACTTACCCAGCAGCCACTGCAGCGCTGAAAACTTCAAACTGGCAGATTGAAAAAAAAAAACACGTGATGTGATAAAGGAGATTTGAGCTCAGACTCTGATTCTGCACCACAAAATTACCCGAAACCAGTTCTCAAACTCCGTGTAGGATTTTTATTATTATTGACCAGTGTTATTTGTGCCTGGTTTTTGATTTATTTATTTTTTTGGAAGTGTCTATTCGCACGTCACGACTCTGGTGGTAAAACTTGGAACAACTTGTATAAACAAACAGCATTAAATGAGAGTTACGGCCGCCGTTCTGCCTTTTTTTTTCTTTTAATGGCTTGTTTTGTACCGATTTTTGGCGGAGGTTCGTGAAGGCATCACGGTTTGAGGGGAAGAAAAAACGTCTGCTGGCTGGAAGTGAAAGTTAACGGCTGTAAGTATCCGGTAATTTAACAGGCCGGGCTTCGAACACTGCCGGTATTTGGTGTTTTCAATAAGTGAGTCAGATTGTGGCTTTTATTGTGTTGGCAGAGAGGAAAAACACCAAACACGACAAATGTCCGTTTCTGCGCATTTTCCGCAGAACGATCAGCGGAACACTTCAAAGAACCGCGCGACGGTTTAGTTATTGATTTAACGGTGTTTGTGTGAGAGCCAGAAAACACGGAAGTGAAAGATGTTTGAACGGAGA
>NW_022986255.1:407453-442453 GCF_902500255.1 Thalassophryne amazonica | reverse complement strand
AGTTTCAATTTATTTCATTCATATAGCTCCAAATCACAACAAAGCTGCCTCAAGGCACTTCACACAGTAAGGTCTAACCTTACCAACCCCCAGAGCAACAACACAGGCGACAGTGGTAAGAGAAAAAAAAAAAAAAAACTCCCTGTGATGATTTGAGGAAGAAACCTCAAGCAGACCAGACTTAAAGGGGTGACCCTCTGCTTGGGCCATGATACCAAAAAGGTTTACAACACAGAACACAACAATTGATGAGAGTCCATGCGGGCATCCAGTCCACTGTCGGGGGGGGGGGGGGGGCGTTGGGAGGAGTCTTTATGAAAGAGTCAGACAGGCTATAAATTCAGTTTATTCCTTCTTTAATTACTTTATACTGCCCCCTGGTGTTCGCCAATGTCTGTATGTCTTCACAATATAGCAGCTAAGTGGCCTCTGTGTGTGTGTCTCTGGCTTCGATCTTCCATCCTGGACCAACTGTCCAGGATGGAAGGTTTCTGTTGGTCTCTCTGTCAGGTTGCTGTTACCTGAGTGCAAACTGTGTTGTGTTTGAGGTCTTTGCCAAGCTCTGTCTCTGCATGTCTAAATTTAGAAGCACCTGCTTGTGGCAGAATGTGGGAAAGACAAAACGCTGTGTGTGTGTACAACCCCTGGCAAAAATGATGGAATCACCGGCCTCGGAGGATGTTCATTCTGTTGTTTAATTTTGTAGAAAAAAAGCAGATCACAGACATGACACAAAACTAAAGTCATTTCAAATGGCAACTTTCTGGCTTTAAGAAACACTATAAGAAATCAAGAAAAAAAATTGTGACAGTCAGTAACGGTTACTTTTTTAGACCAAGCAGAGGAAAAAAAATATGGAATCATTCAATTCTGAGGAATAAATTATGGAATCACCCTGTAAATTTCCATCCCCAAAACTAACTGTTATGTGTCGACGCGGGTTATCTGCTTCAGCTGAAAGTCTTTAAGGTTGCATGTGAGCACCAGTCACAGGTGCTACACGTGATGTTGATGAGGGTGAGGACTCTTCAGCCAGCACCTTCTCCACAGACAAATCAGTTTCCATGCCATCTGAAGAGCAAAGAAAAGAAAAGAACACCAAAATATCCAGCCACACCCCCCAACACACAACAGTACCCCCCCCCCATCAACGGGAAGCCTCCCGGGGACCGAACAGACCAGGCCCGAGAACAGCACCTCCCTCCGGGGTCCACGTCAGGAAGCAGACAGCACCATGCTCCCAAGGTCCATCACAGACAGCAGGACAGGCACCGCAGCTGGAAGGCCGGCTGGCATCAACAAAAGCCCCAAAACATTCCCCAGAACAATTCAACACACAGAAAAAAACATAAAACCCACCCAAAACCTCCCCAGGGGACCGTCCCATCAAACCCCGGGAAGAAAAGAAAAACTCCCAAACGCAAAAACCCAACACAGCCCCACAAACACAATACAAACGTAAATGCATAAAAGAAAAATAACAAACAACCCCCCCAGAATGACCTGCAGAGCCCAACCCCCCCCCAGAAGGCCTTCATCGCCAGTTCCAGGAGGAACAGCCAGAACCATAATCCCACAAAGGTCCCCAGGTGTACATGGAGCAAAACGGCGCCCCCCCAGGGGACCGTACCATCAACCCCAGGAGGTACCCTCCCCACAACCCCGGAACCCCAGACCCGGTCACACTTGGCTAGTTGGCCCCAAGCCAGTTCCCCCCCAGAGGACCGTCCCATCAACCCTGGAGGTGGAACCCGGAAGGAAACAGAACAAAATCAAAAATCAACCCCCGAAGGACTACCAAAAACAACCCCAGGGGGATATAAAACGACCATAAACCCTGTTACCCTCCCCGGCACCCCGAAAGACCCCGGGTCCCTCCCAGAGCCCCTCGGCGGCTCAACTTTGGTGAACGGCTCAAAACATTGAGGGAGGGAACAGGAAAAAACTAACCCAGCTCCAACCCCAAGGCGCAGCGGAGAACCGGAAATACGTCCGGTGCCCCAACTCGACCATACCCCAGCCTCTCGGGAGGGGTGGAACTACCGAAATGGCGAACGGCAACAGATCGGCCCACCCCTCCGACTGAGGTAAGTCTCCGCTGCACCACACCCCGGCAACACCAATGACGAACGGTACAAAGGCTCACCGAGGCTGGAGTGGAACCGGGCCCTAACCAAACCAAGAAAAACGCCTCTAACACCCCCCCCCCTAGGTGCAGAGGTCTTCTGAGAATGCTCAGCGTGACCAACCTGCACCACCCCACAACCCACAAGACAAACGGTCTTGGGGCAAGTGAGGTTGGGGTTAGGGATGTAGAGAAATAAAAAACAACAAAATAAAACGACCCAACAACCCAAACAGAAAATACCTAAAAACACATATAAATTAACAAAGACGTGAGCCCAGGCGGACTTCTAACCACCTAACAGTCACTCCACCAGATACGCCTCTGACTCCCCATACAATTATAACCCCTATTTAAAGAAAACAAAACATTTACTCGTGCTAGATTTTTTTTTTTTTTTTTTTTTTTATGTGTTATTTTGCCTGTCCCAGAACACTTGGAGATACGTCACCATTATTTCTCTTGACGCTTACATGTCGGGGCAATACAGTAATCTCTGCTGGTCCGAGCTGCATGGGCTCGTCAACAGGAGGAGCCAGAGGTCCCGTCGGAGGAGCTTCAGTGGGGCGAAGAAGAGGCGGCCCAGATCTGTGTCGGGGAAAGCCCCGAGACGAAAAAACCCGCTCTGATGGGTGTCCTCTCTTGCGTCCACGCTCCTTCATCCGATCATCTAGACGAATCACCAACGATATTAGCTCATCTAAATCGTTTGGCTCGTCACGGACTGCCGGCTCGTCTTTTAATGACTCATTTAACCCATCTACAAACATTCCTCGTAAAGCTGCGGCACTCCAACCTGACTGAGCAGAAACCAGAGAACATTGCATCACCGCACAAGGCTCCGGACGACAAACAATCGGTTCGGACGCCGAATCTCTGGGTGACGGAGTTATCTGCACTAGTATCGATGATGCCGCAGCTGGAGCAGCAGGAAGCAGAACGGCTTGCGCTGCAAGCTCCGTAACACGGGCGTCTGTTTGTTTAATTTGGTTTGCGAGATGCTGTAATTGCTCCCATATTTTCTCCAAGTGTTCTTGAACTTTTTCGGCAAAAAGGAACCGCTTCTGCCGCTGGGTCCATTATGGAATGGCCAGGAACTACTGTTATGTGTCGACGCGAGTTGAGGAGCGGACCTGCGTCAGACAGAACCCAGCGCTAAAAATAACCAGAAAGCGGTTCCAACAACAGAAACAATTTATTTTTCACCTGTGCATAATAATGTGTACAAAACTGTAACAATGTCCTTCTGGTGGAGTGACTGTTGGCACGCTCTTAAGCGCCCAAAAGGATAGAATCCCGGCGTTCCTGGACCCACTACCACCAGACAAACACCCCCCAGGTGGACACGACAAACTGACTCTCTGTGAAGCAAAGAAGAGGTGAGGTAAGTCAGCAGTTACAACATCTTTCAAAAGACACACGCTATCAGCAACACATTCAGGTCTGTATCTTTTTTAACTTTATGCAAATGAGCAGCTTCTCACAACAGGTGGAGGATCACTTATCCGCACGCCACAGCAGTGAGAAGCAAACTGCACAATTCTCATCACAATTCCAGTATACTGTGTAACAAAACACCAAGTTACTATCAACAATTAATCAAACACTTAATTACCTTTAACGTGTGCTGACAGCATGTGTCCTCACCCTTCCTTGCTTCACGGGCTCGATGTGTCAAACCCAGGCGCGGTCCTCAGCGTCTCACAAACAAACATCACAAGGTCGAGTTCCCGGCAGTTCTGCTTGAATCACACATGCCTTAAATGCAGAACGCCATCCAATTATCTGCTTCAGCTGAAAGTCTTCAAGGTTGCATGTGAGCACCAGTCACAGGTGCTACACATGATGTTGATGAGGGTGAGGACTCTTCAGCCAGCACCTTCTCCACAGACAAATCAGTTTCCATGCCATCTGAAGAGCAAAGAAAAGAAAAGAACACCAAAATATCCAGCCACACCCCCCAACACACAACACTAACACCTGCATCAAATCAGATCTGCTCGTTGATATTGACCCTATGTGTCTTTTTGCAAGGAATGTTTTTGCAGTTTTTGCTCTATGGCAAGATGCATTGTCTTCTTGAAAAATGATTTCATCATCCTCATACATCAGAAAAGTGTCCAAAATATCAACATAAACTTGTGCATTTATTGATGATGTAATGACAGCCATCTCCCCAGTGCCTTTACCTGACATGCAGCCCCATATCATCAATGACTGTGGAAATTTACATGTTCTCTTTTCTTTCTTTCTTTCTTTAATATTTATTTCATTCATTTAAAGAAAAACAGAAAAGCAAAAAACAAAAGCACCACAATACCAGAATGAAAAGGAGCAGAAAGAAGAACAAGTCTTATGATTTCTGCCCCTTTTAACAATACAATCTTTCAATATACAGCATCATAGTCAACATTATTAACAGATTGCATTTCTTTAACTTGTCACATACCACTGACCCATTTCATAATTATGACCATTAATTAATAGATTACATCACTGACAGGTTACATTTAAACTTAAGACACTCCAAACATTATTAACAGTTTACTTTTTTTTTTTTTTTGACTTTCTTGCAGCCCACTGACTTACTTCATAGTTTCATACTTACTTAATACATCTAATTTAATATGTTTTTTAAATAATTTAAGCGACCTTAATTCTTTAATTTCTTTATTAAGATTGTTCCATAATTTGACACCATTTACTGCAATACTCCTTTCCTTTACTTTGGTTCTAAATCTTGGTTTTTTAAAGACTTCTATTCCTTTCAATTTATAACTACTTAATCTTTTTTCAAACATATTTTGAATGTTTGTTGGTAAAGTATTTTTATTAACTTGGTACATCGTTTGTAATATTTTCAAATCAACTAAATCATGAAATTTAAGTACCCTATACTTAATAAACAATGGATTAGATGAATCTCTAAAACCACTGTTACTAATCACTTTTAAAGCTCTTTTCTGCAAAATAAATAAAGGTTGTATATAGGTTGTATATGTTGATCCCCAGATTTCTACACAGTAAGTTAAATATGGGACAATCAATGAATTGTACAATGTTAATAAACCATAACTATTTAATGAATATTTTACTTTATGCAAAACAGCAATGGCTTTCGCTATTTTCCTTTTATGTAATTTATGTGTGACTTCCATGTAAGATCTTCATCAATCATGACTCCTAAAAATTTCATTTCTTTTACCCTTTGTATATCCATTCCATCTATTTGTAATGACACATTATTTTC
The DNA here is from genome assembly GCF_902500255.1 of Thalassophryne amazonica. Taxonomy (NCBI): domain Eukaryota; kingdom Metazoa; phylum Chordata; class Actinopteri; order Batrachoidiformes; family Batrachoididae; genus Thalassophryne; species Thalassophryne amazonica. The sequence continues at coordinate 437,078 of NW_022986255.1, read as the reverse complement.
TTTCGCTCTATCATTAAACAATATGAAATTTGTCTTATTAATATTTAGTGACAATCTGTTTATATCAAACCAATGTTTAACTTTTTCCAACTCTGTATTTATCACTTGTGCTACTTCCTGTATATCTGATCCAGAGTAAAACAGCGTTGTATCATCAGCAAATAAAATGCTGCCAAGCACATTGGATACATTCACAAAATCATTGATATACAAAATAAACAGTTGGGTCCAAGTACCGATCCTTGTGGTACTCCATAAATAATGTTACACAATTCTGATTTGGTATTATTTATCTGAACAAACTGTTTTCTATTTTCTAAGTAGCTTTTTACCCACTGATGTGCAACACCTCTTATTCCATATTGTTGTAACTTGTGGAGCAATCTTGAGTGGTCTATAACATCAAAAGCCTTTTTCAGGTCAATAAAAATACTTACAAAATAATCCTTATCTATTGTTGTTGATATTTTCTCTATTAGTTCCATAATTGCCATAGCTGTCGAATGTTTTGTTCTGAATCCATACTGAGCATTATTTAAAATATGATGTTTCTCAATAAATTTATCCAATCTTGTTACAAAAACTTTTTCCATAATTTTAGAAAACTGTGGAAGCAATGATACTGGCCTGTAATTAGAAAAATTATGTTTGTCTCCATTTTTATATAATGGGACTACCTTAGCAATTTTCATTTCATCTGGAAAAACCCCAGTTGACAGAGACAGATTACAAATATAAGTAAATGGTTCAATAACAATTTCTATTATACTTTTTACAGTCATCATGTCTAAATCTTCATGGTCAGTTGATCTTTTGCTTACACAGTTTTTTACAATATTTCTTATTTCATCTTTTTCCACATTGTCCAGGAAAATACTATTGACCGTATTTACCAATGTACATAATTTATCTTCTATTATTGGTTTATTTCCCACCAGACTTGACCCTACATTTGAAAAATAATCATTAAACCCATTTGCAACATCTGTATATCATATATCTCTTTATTTTCCTTAACAAAGTAATTTGGAATAGTTTCTTTCGTTCCATCACTATCAATCACACTTTTTATAATTCCCCATGTTACCCTCATATTATCTTTACTCTTATTTAGTTTTTCACTGTAATAATCTTTTTTTGTTTCCTAATTATTGTTAATAGTTTATTTTTATATTTTTTGTATTTATGTTCTGATTCCTTTGTTTGCAATTTTAAAAAGCACCTGTATAAATAGTTTTTCTTTGCACAAGCATTTTTATTCCCTTTGTCAGCCATGGTTTTACTCTTTTCTTACTAATTTCAATTAATTTACAATTTTTATTGTATGATTTCATCAATATTTTCATAAATGAGTTATATGCTACATTAACATCACTGACATAAACTTCTTCCCAGTTTTGATTTTAAGGTCATATTTTAATGCCTCTAAGGCTTTTACTGACATATCTCTTTTAAAGTTTATATCAGTTTTTTTGTTGTACCTATTTTTATATTTAAATATTGAAAAAATTGGTAAATGGTCGCTCATATCTGTCATGAAGATCCCATTCTTGATAATTTCATCTGTTCTGTTTGTAAATATATTATCAATTACCGTTGCACTTTGCGATGTAATTCTGGTTGGTTTTGTTATCAAGGGGAATAACCCCAAACTATACATTGAATTCACAAAATCACTTGATCTTTGGCAGCTGGAGCTTTCTATGTTAATATTAAAGTCCCCACACATAAAAAGCGTTTTGTTTTTAATTTGATGGAATAATTCAATTATTTTATCTGTAAATTTCACAACACAAGAATCTGGTGCTCTGTATACACAACTAACTAAAATATTCTTAGATGTTTCATGTACAAGTTCCACTGTTACAATTTCTATGACATCATTCATAATTGTCATTTCTTCAACAATTGTACACATCAGATCTGTTTTTGTATACAGAGCAATACCACTGCCTTTTTTATATCTTCTGTTTACAAAATACAGCTCATATCCCTCCATTTGAACTTCATCCATGAGATCATCTTTAAGCCAAGATTCAGTGATTGCAACAATACTAAATCTATTTTTAAACTGATTTAAATAATCTTTTATTTGTGACATTTTACAATACAAGCTTCGACTGTTTATATGTATGAGTGACAGGGTATCTTCTGCAATTTTTTCACTATTCAGCTGTTCTACTGTATAATACTCACAACCAATCGTTTTTAAGTCAAATATACTTTCATCAATATTAGTGTCTATGTCATATATTTTATCCTCTGTTTCCATGTTTGATCTGATTTTTTGTTGGTCCAATTACCAACAGATGTTATATTTGATTGTCTATTCAGGTCTGTATTTCGTAAGGTCCTCCATGTTTTGATTTGTATACCGTTTGTTCCTTCTTTCACTCTAATCCACATCCTACAATTCCAGACCCATGTAGCAACAATATGTTTCTGTTTTCTTAGTAGTCTTGCTTCCCTAGCAATATCTGCATTTTTCTTTGTTAGATGCTCATTTATATAGACACTCGTTCCTTTCAAATTCTTTGCCTGTCTTAATAACTCATATTTATATTTTCTGCTTGTAAATCGTATAACAATGTTAGTTTATTTTTTCTATCTTTAGTTGGAATAGTATAACAGTCTGATATTGTATCTTGATGGATGACAACACCTTTTGATATAAAAAGTTTGTAACTTGTTGTTCCAATGATTGTCTTTCTTCAGGTGGTGCATCCTCCCCACTGGTTCCACCAGAATCCACCACCCTTGCATATGTCCGATGCCTTGTTTCTAGTCCAGATATTATAACGTCATCTTTTCTAGTAAATTGTTCAAGTTCATCTACACGTTGCTTAAGTTTCTTAATGATCTTGTCCTTCTCTTTAACCAGATTTTGGAGGTTCTTTAATTTCCACCATCAGTTTGTCTAGATTAGACATGTCTTTTGATATATGGTTTAATCAATCAATCAATCAATCAATTTTTTTATATAGCGCCAAATCACAACAAACAGTTGCCCCAAGGCGCTTTATATTGTAAGGCAAGGCCATACAATAATTATGTAAAACCCCAACGGTCAAAACGACCCCCTGTGAGCAAGCACTTGGCTACAGTGGGAAGGAAAAACTCCCTTTTAACAGGAAGAAACCTCCAGCAGAACCAGGCTCAGGGAGGGGCAGTCTTCTGCTGGGACTGGTTGGGGCTGAGGGAGAGAACCAGGAAAAAGACATGCTGTGGAGGGGAGCAGAGATCGATCACTAATGATTAAATGCAGAGTGGTGCATACAGAGCAAAAAGAGAAAGAAACAGTGCATCATGGGAACCCCCCAGCAGTCTACGTCTATAGCAGCATAACTAAGGGATGGTTCAGGGTCACCTGATCCAGGCCTAACTATAAGCTTTAGCAAAAAGGAAAGTTTTAAGCCTATCTTAAAAGTAGAGAGGGTGTCTGTCTCCCTGATCTGAATTGGGAGCTGTTCCACAGGAGAGGAGCCTGAAAGCTGAAGGCTCTGCCTCCCATTCTACTCTTACAAACCCTAGGAACTACAAGTAAGCCTGCAGTCTGAGAGCGAAGCGCTCTATTGGGGTGATATGGTACTATGAGGTCCCTAAGATAAGATGGGACCTGATTATTCAAAACCTTATAAGTAAGAAGAAGAATTTTAAATTCTATTCTAGAATTAACAGGAAGCCATTGAAGAGAGGCCAATATGGGTGAGATATGCTCTCTCCTTCCAGTCCCCGTCAGTACTCTAGCTGCAGCATTTTGAATTACTGAAGGCTTTTTAGGGAACTTTTAGGACAACCTGATAATAATGAATTACAATAGTCCAGCCTAGAGGAAATAAATGCATGAATTAGTTTTTCAGCATCACTCTGAGACAAGACCTTCTAATTTTAGAGATATTGCGTAAATGCAAAAAAGCAGTCCTACATATTTGTTTAATATGCGCTTTGAATGACATATCCTGATCAAAAATGACTCCAAGATTTCTCACAGTATTACTAGAGGTCAGGGTAATGCCATCCAGAGTAAGGATCTGGTTAGACACCATGTTTCTAAGATTTGTGGGGCCAAGTACAATAACTTCAGTTTTATCTGAGTTTAAAAGCAGGAAATTAGAGGTCATCCATGTCTTTATGTCTGTAAGACAATCCTGCAGTTTAGCTAATTGTGTGTGTCCTCTGGCTTCATGGATAGATAAAGCTGGGTATCATCTGCGTAACAATGAAAATTTAAGCAATACCGTCTAATAATACTGCCTAAGGGAAGCATATATAAGTGAATAAAATTAGTCCTAGCACAGAACCTTGTGGAACTCCATAATTAACTTTAGTCTGTGAAGAAGATTCCCCATTTACATGAACAAATTGTAATCTATTAGACAAATATGATTCAAACCACCGCAGCGCAGTGCCTTTAATACCTATGGCATGCTCTAATCTCTGTAATAAAATTTTATGGTCAACAGTATCAAAAGCAGCACTGAGGTCTAACAGAACAAGCACAGAGATGAGTCCACTGTCCGAGGCCATAAGAAGATCATTTGTAACCTTCACTAATGCTGTTTCTGTACTATGATGAATTCTAAAACCTGACTGAAACTCTTCAAATAGACCATTCCTCTGCAGATGATCAGTTAGCTGTTTTACAACTACCCTTTCAAGAATTTTGAGAGAAAAGGAAGGTTGGAGATTGGCCTATAATTAGCTAAGATAGCTGGGTCAAGTGATGGCTTTTTAAGTAATGGTTTAATTACTGCCACCTTAAAAGCCTGTGGTACATAGCCAACTAACAAAGATAGATTGATCATATTTAAGATCGAAGCATTAAATAATGGTAGGCTTCCTTGAGCAGCCTGGTAGGAATGGGGTCTAATAAACATGTTGATGGTTTGGATGAAGTAACTAATGAAAATAACTCAGACAGAACAATCAGAGAGAAAGAGTCTAACCAAATACCGGCATCACTGAAAGCAGCCAAAGATAACGATACGTCTTTGGGATGGTTATGAGTAATTTTTCTCTAATAGTTAAAATTTTGTTAGCAAAGAAAGTCATGAAGTCATTACTAGTTAAAGTTAATGGAATACTCAGCTCAATAGAGCTCTGACTCTTTGTCAGCCTGGCTACAGTGCTGAAAAGAAACCTGGGGTTGTTCTTATTTTCTTCAATTAGTGATGAGTAGAAAGATGTCCTAGCTTTACGGAGGGCTTTTTATAGAGCAACAGACTCTTTTTCCAGGCTAAGTGAAGATCTTCTAAATTAGTGAGACGCCATTTCCTCTCCATCTTATGGGTTATCTGCTTTAAGCTACGAGTTTGTGAGTTATACCACGGAGTCAGACACTTCTGATTTAAAGCTCTCTTTTTCAGAGGAGCTACAGCATCCAAAGTTGTCTTCAATGAGGATGTAAAACTATTGACGAGATACTCTATCTCCCTTACAGAGTTTAGGTAGCTACTCTGCACTGTGTTGTTATATGGCATTAGAGAACATAAAGAAGGAATCATATCCTTAACCTAGTTACAGCGCTTTCTGAAAGACTTCTAGTGTAATGAAACTTATTCCCTACTGCTGGGTAGTCCATCAGAGTAAATGTAAATGTTATTAAGAAATGATCAGACAGAAGGGAGTTTTCAGGGAATACTGTTAAGTCTTCTATTTCCATACCATAAGTCAGAACAAGATCTAAGATATGATTAAAGTGGTGGGTGGACTCATTTACTTTTTGAGCAAAGCCAATAGAGTCTAATAATAGATTAAATGCAGTGTTGAGGCTGTCATTCTCAGCATCTGTGTGGATGTTAAAATCGCCCACTATAATTATCTTATCTGAGCTAAGCACTAAGTCAGACAAAAGGTCTGAAAATTCACAGAGAAACTCACAGTAACGACCAGGTGGACGATAGATAATAACAAATAAAACTGTTTTTTGGGACTTCCAATTTGGATGGACAAGACTAAGAGACAAGCTTTCAAATGAATTAAAGCTCTGTCTGGGTTTTGATTAATTAATAAGCTGGAATGGAAGATTGCTGCTAATCCTCCTCCTCGGCCCGTGCTACGAGCATTCTGACAGTTAGTGTGACTCGGGGGTGTTGACATCATTTAAACTAACAAATTCATCCCTGCTGTAACCAGGTTTCTGTTAGGCAGAATAAATCAATATGTTGATCAATTATTATATCATTTACCAACAGGGACTTAGAAGAGAGAGACCTAATGTTTAATAGACCCACATTTACTGTTTTAGTCTGTGGTGCAGTTGAAGGTGCTATATTATTTTTTCTTTTTGAATTTTTATGCTTAAATAGATTTTTGCTGGTTATTGATAGTCTGGGAGCAGGCACCGTCTCTACGGGGATGGGGTAATGAGGGGATGGCAGGTGAGGTCTTAATGAGGTCTTTATCTCCTCTATATCTTCCTCGAGTTTATCTGTTTTCCCTGGGTGGTGCCATGCCGACTGTCGTGGCTCAGTATGGCCACTATTGATTACAAAAACAATTCTCACCAGTAGCCTCCACCACCACAGGTCCGGTAGCCGCACCCCAACCCTCCCCGTTGCTAACCTCGTTCACAGCCCCCCCAGCCACGGTCGTAGCCGCCGCCAGCCCTGGATGTTAGCCGCTGCTAGCCGCGGATGTAGCCGACGCCTCGGGCCTGGATGTATCGCCGCCACCGATGCCTCGGGCCTGAATGAACCGCCTCCACCGATGCCTCCGCTGCTAGCCTCGACGTAGCCGCTGTTAACCTCGGATGTAGCCGACGCCTCGGGCCTGGATGTGTCCGCCGCCACCGATGCCTCGGCCTGGATGAACCGCCTCCACCGATGCCTCCGCCGCCAGCCGCGGATGTAGCCGCTGCTAGCCTCGGATGTAGCCGCTGCTAGCCTCGGATGTAGCCGCTGCTAGCCTCGAACGTAGCCGCTGCTAGCCTCGGACGTAGCCGCTGTTAGCCTCAGATCTAGCTGACGCCTCGGGCCTGGATGAACCGCCTCTTCAGGCAGTCATCTTTATAAATCTCATTGGAACGGCACCAAACAAAAGTTCCAGCATCATCACCTTGCCCAATGCAGATTCCAGATTCCTCACTGAATATGACTTTCATCCAGTCATCCACAGTCTATGATTGCTTTTCCTTAGCCCATTGTAACCTTGTTTTTTTTCTGTTTAGGTGTTAATGATGCTTTCGTTAGCTTTTCTGTATGTAAATCCCATTTCCTTAGGCGGTTTCTTATAGTTCGGTCACAGATGTTGACTCCAGTTTCCTCCCATTCGTTCCTCATTTGTTTTGTTGTGCATTTTTGATTTTTGAGACATATTGCTTTAAGTTTCTGTCTTGACACTTTGATGTCTTCCTTGGTCTACCAGTATGTTTGCCTTTAACATCTTCCCATGTTGGTTTGTATTTGGTCCAGAGTTTACACACAGCTGACTGTGAACAACCAACATCTTTTGCAACATTGCGTGATGATTTACCCTCTTTTAAGAGTTTGATATCCTCTCCTTTGTTTCAATTGACATCTCTCGTGTTGGAGCCATGATTCATGTCAGTCCACTTGGTGCAACAGCTCTCCAAGGTGTGTTCACCATCCTTTTTAGATGCAGACTAACGAGCAGATCTGATTTGATGCAGGTGTTAGTTTGGGGATGAAAATTTACAGGGTGATTCCATAATTTTTTCTTCAGAATTGAGTGAGTCCATAATTTATTCCTCTGCTTGGTCTAAAAAAGTAACCGTTACTGACTGCCACAATCTTTTTTCTTGATTTCTTATAGCGTTTCTTAAAGCCAGAAAGTTGCCATTTGAAATGACTTTAGTTTTGTGTCATGTCTGTGATCTGCTTTTCGTCTACAAAATTAAACAACTGAATGAACATCCTCCGAGGGCCGGTGATTCCATAATTTTTGCCAGGGGTTGTATAACTGCCGATCACAGAGAAACTGTGGACAGCTAACATTTGCCATTTGGTATGTTTATGTATTTTGGGTGAAAGCTGTGAAAACAAAGTTGATCAAATATTTTTTGGAGAAATCGGTGATGTTACCTCACAACAGTGAACAATGGATGTTGCTAACTACAGTCTGGACCTCACACACCTTTCCAGCAGGGGGTGGTAGTCATCTTAATATTAAAGCGTGCGTGGATCTCTGTTGGTCCCTCTGAGACCTACAGTTGGTCCAGGACAAAGTATCTCTTTTTGTCTCTCTGAGACTTGCAGTTTGGTCCAGGATGTTGGTCCCTGTTGTCCATGTCCTAAAGTTTATTGAGGCTCCGCCTCCATCAGCTGACAGACGAATGTCAATCTGATGATGAAGAAGCATCAATACTTTGTTGCAGCTCTTCAGGTTGATGTGATTAGTCTAACATTTTTCTTCTGCTGATGCTGTAACTTGTTTAAATTGTAGAACTGTTTCTGAAAACATCCAGAATGAAGATATCTGAACATTTAGAGATAAATTATGAATCAGTTCTCTGACACAGTTTTGTGTTTTAAAGTGTAGGAGACACTATATGTAATGTTTTGTTTGCATATTTAAGGCTAAAATTAACAACAGTTTGAAATTTAGCCTTTCATGGTGTGTAGTTACTGAAGAGAAAAATATTCGGATTGCAGGGTTAATGCGCTTGGTTTCAGTTCAGAAGGTTCTGGGTTCAAATCCCACTCCTGCCACATTTCTCCATGTAATGTGGAGCTGCGTCAGGAAGGGCATCCGGCATAAAACCTGTGCTAATTCAACATGCAGATCCACCTTGGATTTGCTGTGGCGACCCTGAGTGCAAACAAGGGAGCAGCCGAAGGGACTACTTTATGATCTGGCAACACTAAAAACCAGGAAACTTCCTGGTGAGTCCTGACATGGTTGAAGAAGGAGGAAGTGACATCAGCACAAGAACCATTATCTTAATAGCCCATTAACTTATGGATTATTTATGGATCTTTACAGGCTGCTGACAGCCCCCTTTCCACCGAGTGGTTTGGTTCGAGCTGCACCGTGTTTTGGTGTCAGAACTGTTCATTCTCCTGACAGAATCTTTTTGATTGGCAGGTGGAGACACTTATATTGACGAGCGCACACGCACCGTGTCTGCAGCTTCTCCACTCAACACCGAGGTAAAACTGAGTATTTTCAACATTATTATATTTTATTGTTTTATGGGAAAATTTTGTTGCGTGTAGACTGAGAAGTTATGAGCAGATGACGTGCTGCAAGTCTTTTAACTTGCGGCGCAAAGCGGCTCGTTAACAGCAGGAGACTCGATCCATCAGGTCCAATAACTGATTACAGCCGGCGCTGTAACCTGGCACCAAATATCCGTGTGACAAATGGACCTTTCTTCAGCCAAGATGGAAGGAATTAAATTATTTTCAGACATCATTTTGTAAAGGTGGATAAGTTTTCAGATGATCTCACTGAAATGGACAGTTAGAATATATATTTACTCCTTGTGTGAATTTCAATTTCTTTTCATTTATATTGCGCCAAATCACAACAGAGTTGCCTCAAGGTACTTCACACAGGTAAGGTCTACCTTACCAACCCCCAGAGCAACAGTGGTAAGAAAAAACTCCCTCTGAGGAAGAAACCTCAAGCAGACCAGACTCAAAGGGGTGACCCTAAGCTGGGCCATGATACAGACGTAAATTACAGAACAATTCACGGACAAATGTACAAGAATTGCTGTTGGTGCACAGGACAGGAGGGTCGCCACCACAAATACAACTCCCATCTCTGGATGGAGCTGCACCTTAAACATAGAAAAAAACAGAATCAAGCAGCACACAGACAACAAATACAGTATAATTTGCAAGCATTAAACAACAAGAAAAACAGGAAATACTAAGGTGCTCGCCGGCCACTAGCCTAAGCTTCACTAACAGACCCAGACTTTAGGTAAAGTTTAGACTGCGGCCCGCTCCGTTTACTAATAAAATGAATTAAAAGAGTAAAAAAGCGTAAAACAAAACTATACCACTATGCTAGCCATATGAAAGAGAAAATAAGTGCGTCTTAAGTCTGGACTTGACTGTTTTATTTGATGCAGGGAGATCATTCACAAAACGGGCACGATAAGAGAAAGCTCTGTGAGCCCACAGACTTCTTATTCACCTTAGGGACACAAAGTAGTCCTGCACCCTGAGAACATAAGCCTGGGCCGGTACGTAAGGTTTAATTAGGTCAGCTAGGTAGGGAGGTGCCAGTCCCATAAACAATTTTATAGACTAGTAGGAGAACCTTAAAATCTGATCTCACAGGGACAGGAAGCCAGTGAAGAGACACCAAAATGCGTGTAATGTGGTCGAACTTTCTGCTTCCTGTCAAGAGTCTGGCAGCAGCATTTTGAAATGAATGGTTTTAATATTTAATAATAATGTGTTACACTACTAATGTACAGTACACTAACTGTATTCAAGAAGGAAACAAGATTTATTTAAAAATAGCTGATATTTCAGTCACTTGTATCATTTTTCAGATTTGAAAAAAGTGTGTACCTGTTTCTAAGGGGAAAAAAAACATACTAAGATAGTAAAACTATTTATTTTTTGTCAGTTGATTACGACCAAAGAGCTGGCAAAAAAAAAAAGAAAAAAGTTATCTTCACCTGCAACGCCAACATCGCCTGCAGTATTTATTTTATAATCACCATTCTGTGTTCTGAACTCTGCCGATACCATCACTGTAGTCAGACTGAAGGTTTTCCTCTCAAGTTTCTTCTCCCTCATTGTTGTCTAAATAAGACCTTAAAACCATCAGTCTGTCCTCCACAGCTTCTTCACAACACCTTCAGACTGGACTTAAAAAAGCTTCACACTAGAAAAAAAAAATCTTCTGAAACTCCAGCTGTGTCACGTGAAAATCCTGAACAGGGATATGAGAACTTGTTTATTTATATATATATACGTGTATATATATATATTATAATTTTTTTTTCCATTTTTGATTTCAGCAAGAAGTCTTCAGAAGTCTGAAAACCGGTCGTTAAACTTTTTTACTTTGGTTTTGGAAAAATAAGATAGAAATTTTTAATTTATTTATTTATTTATTTTCATTTTTAAATTTTTTGTTTCATATTAAAAATGAAGAATGAATAATACGTTGATTCATGTTCTGACATGAATCAACATGTTTATTAGACCCCATTCCTACCAGGCTGCTCAAGGAAGCCCTACCATTATTTAATGCTTCGATCTTAAATATTGATCAATCTATCTTTGTTAGTTGGCTATGTACCACAGGCTTTTAAGGTGGCAGTAATTAAACCAGTACTTAAAAAGCCATCACTTGACCCAGCTATCTTAGCTAATTATAGGCCAATCTCCAACCTTCCTTTTCCTCTCAGAAATTCTTGAAAGGGTAGTTGTAAAACAGCTAACTGATCATCTGCAGAGGAATGGTCTATTTGAAGAGTTTCAGTCAGGTTTAGAATTCATCATAGTACAGAAACAGCATTAGTGAAGGTTACAAATGATCTTCTTATGGCCTCAGACAGTGGACTCATCTCTGTGCTTGTTCTGTTAGACCTCAGTGCTGCTTGATTACAGTATGCCATAGGTATTAAAGGCACTGCGCTGCGCGTGATTTGAATCATATTTGTCTAATAGTTACAATTTGTTCATGTAAATGGGGAATCTTCTTCACAGACTAAAGTTAATTATGGAGTTCCACAAGGTTCTGTGCTAGGACCAATTTTATTCACTTTTACATGCTTCCCTTAGGCAGTATTATTAGACGGTATTGCTTAAATTTTCATTGTTACGCAGATGATGCCCAGCTTTATCTATCCATGAAGCCAGAGGTACACACCAATTAACTGCAGGATTGTCTTACAGACATAAAGACATGGATGACCTCGAATGTCCTGCTTTTAAACTCAGATAAAACTGAAGTTATTGTACTTCTGGCCCCACAAATCTTAGAACATGGTGTCTAACCAGATCCTTATCTGGATGGCATTACCCTGACCTCTAGTAATACTGTGAGAAATCTTGGAGTCATTTTGATCAGGATATGTCATTCCAAAGCGCCTATTAACAAATTATGTAGGACGGCTTTTGCATTTACGCAATACCTCTAAAATTCAGGAAAGTTCTCGTTCAGAGTGATGCTGAAAAAACTAATTCATAGCATTATTTCCTCTAGGCTGGGACTATTGTAATTCATTATTATCAGGTTTGTCTCTAAAATTTTGCCCCTAAAAAGCCCTTCAGTTAATTCAAATGCTGCAGCTAGGAGTACTGACGGGGACTAGAAGGAGAGAGCATATCTCACCATATTGGCGCTCCTTCATTGGCTTTCCCGTTCAATTTCTAGAATAGCATTTAAATTCTTCTTCTTACTTATAAGGTTTTGATAATCACGGTTCCATCTATCTTAGGGACCTCGTAGTAACATATAACCCAATAGAGCGCTTCGCTCTCAGACTGCAGCTTACTTTGTAGTTCCTAGGGTTTGTAAGAGTAGAATGGGAGGCAGACGCCTTCAGCTTTCCAGGCTCCTCTCCTGTGGAGAAACCCGCTCCCAATCAGATCAGGGAGACAGACCCCCTCTCTACTTTAGATTAGGCTTAAAACTTTCCTTTTTGCTACAGCTTATAGTTAGGGCTGGATCAGGTGACCCTGAACAATCCTTTAGTTATGCTGCTATAGACGTAGACTGCTGGGGGGGTTCCCATGATGCACTGTTTCTTTCCTCTGTTTGCTCTGTATGCACCACTCTGCATTTAATCATAGTGATCGATCTCTGCTCCCCTCCAAGCATGTCCTTTTCCTGGTTCTCATCCCTCAGCCGCCAACCGAGTCCCAGCAGAAGAATGCCCCTCCCTGAGCCTGGTTCTGCTGGAGGTTTCTTCCTGTTAAAAAGGGGAGTTTTTTCCTTCCCACTGTAGCCAAGTGCTTGCTCACAGGGGGTCGTTTTGACCGTTGGGGTTTTACATATTATTGTATGGCCTTGCCTTACAATATAAAGCGCCTTGGGGCAACTGTTTGTTGTGATTTGGCACTATATAAAAAAATTGATTGATTGAAAAAATTGATTGATTGAATAAAAGGTCACTCGTCAGGTGGTGAGGTCATCCACGTTTGTCCAGGGCACCGTGGGTTTGTGGGTCACTGTGATCGTACCAAGTAAAGAACAGGTACTTTAGGGAGCTACAAACCTATTTGTGTGTCATTCTGAGTTTTTAACTCGCTGTAGTCTTTTTAGGTTGACAGGAGCCGCAACATTTCCCTTTGTCCAATGGAAGCCTGGTGACGCAGCAAGGCAATGGCAGGTAACAAGCCCGAGAACTTGAACCTCACCATCAGGACAACAGAAGAAACTGAATGCTGCATGAAGGGGGTAGAAGGGACAGGAGAGGACTACAGAAGACTGAAACTATGGCACCCACGTCCAGGGTTTTGACGGATAGGCATTATATAATGAGAGAGCCAGTGTTTTCTATGGAACATATGTCCATCTTGAAGACGGCACAGCCACAGAATCAACATGCCAAAGTAAGGACGAGTCACTGAAAATATACCGTCGCTCACAGGAATCGAACTGTCACTGATAGAATCACTTCTTTCCTCAGGTGAAGACGCTGTGCACTGGAAGGAGAAAAGATGACATGACTTCCAAACGAAGCCAAGAGAAGACTTAATCCAGGAATACTTCTCATCCCCGTCGGTCCTGTAGAGGAGGGTCTCCACCAACCTCCGGGTGTGTCACAGCTCACTGACACGTTGTCCCATGAAGAAACCACTTTTGAGTCTACTCTGTCTTGGCAGTGATCCAGCTCGTCAGAGCTTCTCCAGTTCTGTCTTCGATGTCCAAGGCTAAACCCTCCTCTTAGGCCTTGTCTAAACCTCCACTGTCCTCTACACTACTACTCCCACAACTCTTCCATGACTCCAGGCACGGCCAAAGAGATGTTGGTGGACGTGCCGAGTGTGGTGATGTAGCTGAAACCGCTTCTGTAAAACCTTTAAAGGGGACAGTTGATGTCTTCCTTTCAGGCCAGCTACTGGGCCTGTGCTGTTCCCAGTGGTTTGCTTCCCTTCCCCAGACAGGAACTCTGCTGGCTGGGCCCCAAACAAGGAGTATCAGGCTACTGCTGGACTATACCTATCCTTTGAGGCCTGGAATGGTGTCAGGGATGGTGAGGGCTCTGAGCCCAATGGAGAATCTTCCCACAAAGAGAACCAGCCCCCCAGGACTCTGGAATTGAACTTTATAGTTCCACCAGCCTGTCCAGTTTGGACCTTTCCCTGTGCAGTACAGGTAAGGTCGAGAAACAGGCCCGCTTGGCGTAGAGTGTCGGTCATGTGACCTCCAAGGGCTCTCCAAGTCTCTACATGGACTCCCTTCCCTAACAGACCCTGTTGGGGTTTTCCATTGGGACAGTTTGGATCTGATGACTTGAGTCACTGCATTCGCTGTTATCATCAACATCGTGCACCTCGTCTCTGCTGCTGCTGTCGTATCCACCAGAGTGCTCCCTCAATACAAGCTCTTATGGGTGGTGATGTGGATGAAAGAATTCTGGCCTCTCCCAGACCAGCTGGAGGGCTTGCAGGTCCCGTCCCCAGGCAGGTGAGAGCTTCATAGAAACGTTCACTCCATCGTTTTGAATTGAGGAGATAAATGTGGGATGTGACCTTTGAATAAATGAGAGACACAGCGGACATGCTCAAGGTCAAGTTCAGTGATGCTTATTGTGCGTGTGTTGTTTTGGGGCCTTGTGTATATTTGAATGTTCATGAGGTGTTTTGCGGTACCCAGCTGTGGTTGATGAGGTCTGCATACGAGGCGGAGCCACGTGCACCCCGTTCCAGGCACTGGGATTTAATAAAGACGGTGTTTCTTGCCTGTTTCAGAAGTTGTTTTTTTTCCTTTGTTTTTCTTCATGCATATTCTTTAGTATGAATCCTGTGCTTACGTTCATTTGTCTGCTCATGCTGGAGCCTGGTTCCAGAAGATATCAGCACCTTGGACGTCTCTTGTGTCTTTGTTTCTTCAGTTTTACCCGCTGAAGATGAAATGTGTCTAAAGTACATCCTAAGACTCTGTGAGAGCGTGTAGCAGTTTGTTTGCACCTGTTGCACTCCGTTTGAGTCGATGCGTCTGTGGTCCCGTCAGATTACCCAGAGGTCCTGATTAGTGCCTGTCTGGGAGGCTGCATCTGACCACCGGGAGCTGCACACATTTTTTGCAGCACATCTAAGTGAAAGTCTGTCTATTTGAGCCTGTATGGATCATTTTAATCCTGTGGGGTGTGAAGATCCTAAATAAGTTCAAACTTGTGCACCTGTTTCTTGTTCTTAGTCATAACATCATTTAAAGACCAAAATCACCACGGTGGGTGTATGTAAAGTTGTGTGGCCTCCATCTTTATGATGTAATACAGCAGCAGTCACACGTGCTCTGACCTTAGAGACACACAGGAAGCCTCACATACGCTGATTTCGGTTGTATTGTTACTGAACACTTGATTCCACACACGTGGCTGTTATGACCTCCTCGTGTAGCAACAGTGAACTGAGTCCATAAATCCTGATGATCTTCAGCTCCTCCTGGGTTGTTCAAAAAGCCGGTGAAGTTTGTGTTGCTGGTTTGTGCATTGTTTTAAAGAATGACGTTTCCTCCACTGCTGCAGGTGAGGGAGGTGACAGACAAACTCAACCAGCCTGTCAGCACCAGCTGGGAGTCCCAGGAACCAGACGCTGCCCCTGTCCTCCTCTGCTGTCCCTCTGCCTGACCAGTAGGAGATCAGCCAGCATGAGCGTGACCCTCAGAAGAACTGGGCATCCAGCTCAGGTCCTCAGCCGTGGTATGGGTTCAACATAAACCACCCACAGGCAGGCGACTGAGGTGGACTCTGATCACTCCTCTGAGCCAAAGACAAAAAACCCGTTCTGACCAGATTTCACGTACATGCACAGAGAATAAGTCATTTTTGGGTTCAGAGGGGGTTTTTTTTAGCTAAAGGAGAGAGAATCAAATCCCACACAAAACACTAAATCCAAAATAACTTCACACCAAATTGAATCTGCACCCGCCCCTGTGGAAACCCCCCCCACGGTTCATTAGCACTCCAGCCACTGTAAACCCAGTTAGAAACTGTGACTGGTTTGGTGCTCAGGGTCGTGTTTCCACTTTACGCCGTGTGAACGCTCTGACATACTGGAGGCTCAGTGTTTGCCTTCCTTAGACTAAAAGTCGCGGTTTTGCTACCGTGCTGCCGCATGTTGGCACCATCTTGACTGACAGGTGCAGATGGTGATGCGTCTGCACGCCTCAGTAGTTCAACATCACCATCAGGGGGCGGTGCTGTGTACAGTACCAGAAAGCCCAGAACAGTTTTCAGCCTGTTAGCGTAGCTTAGCATCTTATCTCTCCCAAGGAGAAAATGAAAGAAACATCCTCTGAGGATTTTTCAGAAGTCTGCTGTAAGCACCCAAAGCTTCCTCACAGATTCCACTAAACGGACACAGGAAGCAATTTTAAATGGTATTAAATAAATTTCTTTTCAGCGGTCAGAATCAAACACGAGGGGTTGTTGTGTACCAAGTATAAATCAGCGGCGTCCGTCTGTGGAGTCGGACCCAAGAGCAAGACAGGTGGAAGTAAAAAATGCACGGTGTGGTGCAATTTTTGCCGCTCTCTTTATTAAGTATAATGTGTGAACGAACATGGGTCCATTGTTGAAAACAGAATGGCAGGGAGACGTGAGCAGATGTCATCAAAATTGCCATATTCTGGTTCTTGTGGTCAGCTTGTTAAAGTTGTGTCAGTAAGTCATCGTGTGTTGGAATGCAGAGAAAGACTATCTGCACAGAAGTGTAAGAATGAGACTACAGGTACGAGGCCTTTGGAGGCATGTCCAGCGACAGTGCTGAGTCCGTGGGCTTCAATGCGCTGAGCAGCTATGACACAACTCGTGTCGTGTTAATAAGGTATTCATAAGGTCTTGCAGTACTTCATCACCAGAGGTGCTGCGGCAGATAGATGGAGATGTTTGGAGATGTGGTGATGGACCTGTTGTCTACCTGGTTGGTTTCCATCCAGGACTCAGTGTGGTACTGTGGTGTGATGGATGTGTTCACGTGTGACACCCGTGCATGCTCCCAGACTTGAGCTCCTGCTGGACAGCACAGACGATGTCTTCTTCCTGTCTCCACCACTTGGGTTATGAGCCCACATCAGGCCTGTCCAAAACTGTTTTTTTTGTTTGTTTGTTTTTTTTTTAGCTCTGGCAGGTGTGCTCAGCCAATGGGACACTGGGAAACATCTGAATTAAATAATCAGGTGTGAGTGGAGCAGGTAGACGTGAGACATGCAGGGACAGATCTGAGGTCATGCAGGTGTCCTCCTTGTCCTCTTGTTGCATGCTGCAGGTGAATAAAAACCAGTGCCTGCACTTGTTTCACAGATATTGGCGCCACCAACTGGTGTGGATGTATAAAATATCTAAAAGTCTATTCTGAAGCGCTCTTTTTATTTTGTTTTTGTAGATATATTTCCAAGAGAAAACACTATTATATTGAAGTCAGTACAATATTTGTTTTAGTTTTATATACTTATGTAATCAGGATATCAGGATATCCTGATTTTTGATCAGGATATGTCATTCAAAGCGCATATTAAACAAATATGTAGGACTGCTTTTTTGCATTTACGCAATATCTCTAAAATCAGAAAGGGTCTTGTCTCAGAGTGATGCTGAAAAACTAATTCATGCATTTATTTCCTCTAGGCTGGACTATTGTAATTCATTATTATCAGGTTGTCCTAAAGTTCCCTAAAAAGCCTTCAGTTAATTCAAAATGCTGCAGCTAGAGTACTGACGGGGACTAGAAGGAGAGAGCATATCTCACCCATATTGGCCTCTCTTCATTGGCTTCCTGTTAATTCTAGAATAGAATTTAAAATTATTCTTCTTATAAGGTTTTGAATAATCAGGTCCCATCTTATCTTAGGGACCTCGTAGTACCATATCACCCCAATAGAGCGCTTCGCTCTCAGACTGCAGGCTTACTTGTAGTTCCTAGGGTTTGTAAGAGTAGAATGGGAGGCAGAGCCTTCAGCTTTCAGGTTCCTCTCCTGTGGAACCAGCTCCCAATTCAGATCAGGGAGACAGACACCCTCTCTACTTTTAAGATTAGGCTTAAAAACTTCCTTTTTGCTAAAGCTTATAGTTAGTGCTGGATCAGGTGACCCTGAACCATCCCTAGTTATGCTGCTATAGACTTAGACTGCTGGGGGGTTCCCATGATGCACTGTTTCTTTCTCTTTTTGCTCTGTATGCACCACTCTGCATTTAATCATTAGTGATCGATCTCTGCTCCCCTCCACAGCATGTCTTTTCCTGGTTCTCTCCCTCAGCCCCAACCAGTCCCAGCAGAAGACTGCCCCTCCCTGAGCCTGGTTCTGCTGGAGGTTTCTTCCTGTTAAAAGGGAGTTTTTCCTTCCCACTGTAGTCAAGTGCTTGCTCACAGGGGGTCGTTTTGACCGTTGGGGTTTTACATAATTATTGTATGGTCTTGCCTTACAATATAAAGCGCCTTGGGGCAACTGTTTGTTGTGATTTGGCGCTATATAAAAAATTGATTGATTGATTGATGTGTAGAGCAGATGGCTGAGTGGATGAGGAGCCGGCCTGCCAGTATGTAAAGCCGGGTTTGAATCCTGCTCCTGCTACCTGTCTGTGTCCTTGGACAGACAGTCCACCTGGCTGTAAGTGGATCCCAGCACAGCTGGGGAAGTAACCTGCATCCAGGAGTCGTCGTAGCCTCTCACCCGCTTAACGCTGCAATGTCTGAAGATGAGCACCAACTGGCCTCGGGACCTATAGAAGACCTGCTTACAAGAAAGCATTGTGTTTTGTTGTTGAGGACATTTTTAGAAATGTTCAGATTCATTATGGTTGACTTGTTTTGATTCTGAACATACTTTAAAATCTGAAGACAGCTGGAGCCTCAGCAAGGACAGCCGACATAAAACTTGTGCCAAATCCCAGTGCAGGACTGTCCTGGATCGACTCATGACCGCCAACACATAGGACAGCTGTAGGTGGCAATAACACTACTAATAAAGAATGTCTGAGTGACGGTCATTCTGAGTGGGACTGTCTCCCTCTCGTATACCGGCCTAGTATGGAACTGTGCTTCCTGTTGTCACGTGCTGCTCACTTTAGGTTCATAAGCTTTAAGCTATTAAACAAAAATATAAATCTGCCAATCACTTGATTAGAATTCTCAAAACTGGCAAAATGTCTTGACACTGAATAATCAAAATGTGCCTTAAAACTAGACAGAATTCTTATTTTAACATTAGCTTCTGTCTTAAAAGCAGTTTGCTTGGATGATTTGAAATCTGTTGCCTTTCCTTCTTACTGTTAAATACAGCTTGATATTAGCTGTAAAAACTTAAGAAAAAGTGAGATACATTTTTTTCTTAAGTAAAAAATGCTTGATAAGATTGTGTTTCTGTTTAGGCAAAAACTAAATCAAATCAAAAAGTCTTATTTTACTTTCTTCGATATCAGTTTTTGCAGTGTACTAATTAATTTCATCAGCTCCAAAAACTCAGCCTAAAGCTTCTTTTTCAGTTGCTAAGTAGTTCTTCTCTGCTGTTGTCAGCATTCTAGAAAGAAAAGTAAAAGGTTTTTCACTTCCTTCTGAAATCACGGACACCTGCTGCTGAAGCATCACACAGTGGCTGATCTGGGTTAAAGTGGACTCGCACTTTCTTTGAAATCAGCTGCTTTTTTGCTTCCTCAGAGGCCTTTTGACAGGATTCTGTCCCACTGAGCATCTTTATGTAACAACCCAGAGTCACTGGTGTGATCAGTGTTGACAAATTTGGTCTGAACTTTCTATAGTAGCTGAACAGAGAGAGAAATGATCTTAACTCGGTCACATTAGCAGTTTTTTTTTTCCAGTCACCTCACATTTCTCTTGCATGGGATGAATTCCCTCTGCATCAGTTGTGTGTCCTAAATATGACACATCGTGGTGAAAAATGTGCATTTATCTCTGTTTACTCACAGATTATGAGTTTTCAACCTTTTTAGAACTTCTTCCAAGTTTTTCATGTGTTGTTCTCTGTTCTGTCCAGTGATCAATATGTCATCTAACTCCATCTAATCCCTGTAGAACCTCATCCATCAGTTCTGGAAGAGGGCAGGTGCCAGTGGCCGCTCCAGAAGGGCAGTCTGTTAACGTTACACAGCCTGTGCGTGTGTGTGTGGTGTGTGTGTGTGTGTGTGGTGTGCGTGTGGTGTGCATGTGTGTGTGTGCGTGTGTGTGCGTATGTGTGTGTTAATTGTCAAGTGTTGTTTTGAACTCTCATCCAGCTCCACTTGGCTTGTGACAAATCTCATTTGGTGAATCTGTCACTTCCTGTCAACTTCTGAACAAGTCTTGTGATAACAGGATACTGATCCACCTCCAACCAAAAGTTTGTGGAAACTTTGTCATTTCCACATATCCCGACAGAATGATCCATTTTTGGTATGTTTACAGTGGGTGCAGCCCACTCACTACTGACATTCAGGAACTCTGCCTGTGAGCTCTTAGCAACGTGCTGAGCAGCACCGGCTGGTGTACAAACGATCCATAGCAGACAGTGTAAGTTGATGAGTTTTTTCATTTTTTTTATAGTGCCTCAGCAATGAGGGGCAGTGGGTTGTACCAACAAAACGAGAAAGAATATTAAAATCCATCATAAATCACCAAGAGGATTATGTCACATCAATCATGCGTTACTTTGGGGGAAATAATCAGCAGCTGGCCCGTCCTGGAGCAGACCAGCAGTTCACAATGCATATGTGACATCAATGATGTAAAATACAAAAATACCTGGTGTGTCTGGTGAGGTAGGAATAAATATCAGGATATTCATTGACCATCTGCCCATTGTATGGGATCATTTTTCCATCGTCCAGCTTTTATGTGGTACGGACGAGGTGCCAGTCCTGCTGGTAATTTGGTTTTATGTCGCTCCTGGGCGATATTGTCCTAACCCTCTGATTAGTTGAAGGCCACACTAAGGTCCCAACAACAGAAATATAACAAAATTCAAACAAATAATTATTTCAGTCTGCAGTTCAAGAGCAAATACCACTCCCACGTACACAATGTGTCTCTATGGTAAAACGCACCGACAGCCGTGGAGTTTCACACCAGCGACAGAGCTGACGCGGATGTAAACTGGCAGTGATGTGGCCGCGATAAAGTCATAGCTAGCATGTGTAATAACTCCTCAGTTATGGCATAAGGCACAGGGCGGGTTTACACAATTTGGGAATGACCTCCGGTGCAAAATGTAGTTTAGCGTTTTCTGTCTTTCACTTTCTCAGGTCAGGTTTGAACACCTCGATATCTCCTACAAAGCTCTTCTATACTCTCTGGTGCCACTCAGTTAACAAAAGACCAATCCAGATTTAACCTGTCAATCCAGTCTCTTCCCATTGAGGCTGGACCACTTCCTTTAACAAAAAGTAATGTTAATTTATGACTTTTACCCTTACATTTGACTACAACTTGAAGACAACCTTTAAGCTCCAGTGCTTGGTTGTTGTAGGTTCTCAGCTCGCAGCTGGAATTACACAAGTTCCACCTTTTTGAACCTGCGTTTATACAGGGCTTCTGATATCACAGAAACAGCTGATCCAGTATCAACCTCCATTTTCATTGTTTACCATTAACTTGCAATAAACTGTTTAAAACCCTTGTGTTAACTTCCCTGTTTTTCACATCACTTTTTGGACGTGACATTGGCTGTTTCAGATGACTGAAGCTGCCAATCGTCCGCCTCCTCTGTTGAAGCCGTCGGAGTGTCAACCATTGTGTGCAGTTGTATCACGTGACTCCTCCCTGTCATCAGATGGTGGCTCCATTTTGGCTGTTTGGCACCTTTCCTTTCCTGCCGTGCCATGATCCACTTTTCTTGGGCGTACACGTTCCTACTTTCCCACTCGTGCGTGATCCACCTCCCGTGTGCGACAAGCTCTGGCAATGTGCCCTTTCCTGTCTGCAGCAGGCGGCACTCCACCTCCTTAAACCGCAGTCGTCTGATTCATGTCCTCATCCTCAGGCACCTGTAGCACGATTTCCCACTTTCCTCTTTCAACTGGGAGCAGTTTTTTGGAAAACTGCCTTGGTTTTCAGGGACTTCTGCAGCCACTGCTTTGCATTTTGCTTTGTGACTTCATGCGGCAAACCCATTTCATAAGCTTCCGCCAGCATCAAGTCCTTCGTGTGTGCAGCACTTAACGTGGTGACGAAGCTCATTACTATGCACACCAAAAGAAACCTGTCCCTTATTGCATCGTCCAAATGCTTCAAATTGCACATTGAAGCCAGTTTTCTGAGGCTCACCTTGAACTTAGCAACATACTTGTTTTCTCTTTGTCTTCCTGGGTTAAACTTGTATCTTTCAGTGATAAAGTTTGTTTTTGGCACAAAAATGAGTGCAGAAGACACTTACTAAATCAGTCACTCACATTCAGATGGTTTGAGAGATGAACATAAGTCCATTAACAGGATGTGGTTCATTTTCTGCCCACTGTCAAAAACACTGCTTTTGACTTTTCAGCACAATATTTCAGTCCGTTGCCACAAAGAATTATTCTAGCCATTCTGTATAGGCGTCAAATTCTTCCTCTGTCAAATCGAAGGTCTTCTCAGAATGCGATCACCATTGTCCATGTGCGAGCTTCTTCTCAATGGAGTTCATTGCCAACATAAAACTCTTCTTCAAAGCTTAAATCCAGTCACTCGTCGCCAGTTTCTGTCACATACCGCTCAGTTTAGGTTAGTAAGCTTGAAGAACGAAGAAGCTCACTGGAACTATTTGACAGTTTATTTACAGCACTGAAAAGAAAATACGAGGTCTGTTAGAAAAGTATCCGACCTTTTTATTTTTTAAAAACTATATGGATTTGAATCATGTGCACTTGCATCAGACAAGCTTGAACCTTTGTGCCATGCATGAGTTGTTTCACGCCTGTCGTTGCGTCCATTGCCTGTGGGCAGGCTTTGAGTGAGCACTGGTCCACCCCCCTCGTCGGATTTTCATTGTCAGGGAAATGGCTGAGTCGATTGGAGCAGCGCTGAATCAAATTTTTCCAGAACTGTAAGAGACAGCCAGGGTGGAAACCATTCGGAAGATTCAGACGGCTTTCGGTGCGGATACTCTGGGCGTCACACAGATTAAGGAGCATTACAACTGGATTAAAGACGGCCCACAGCGGCGGAGGGCGCGCCGCGCGGCCATCGACCAGGCTGAAATGACCAGATCATTTCCAAAGTGAAGGCTTGTGTTGAATTGTGGAAGAGGTGGACATCAGCACTTTTGCGGCACATTCCACTGTTACAGGAGATTTTGTAAGAAAAGCGTGCGGAGGAATTCGCGCGTCGGACGGAGCCGCAGTGGCGCACAACAAAAAGCACGTCCGTGTTGAACCATGCGAAGATTCAGACAGCTTTCAGTGGCTTGGTCAATGGAGTGAGTAGCCAGAAATTGTGTAACACTGGACAGGTCAACAACTTGTCCTGTGAGACTTCCAGTTTTTAAAAAATAAAAAGGTTGGATAGTTTTCTAACAGACCTCGTACAGGCGGCTCTGTCTCCATCACCTCACTTCACTGTGTTGTGCCTGGCGCAGCCATCACCTTTTTATATATGCAGGTGATGGTCTAGTGGTTAAGCTTGGGGCTTAAAACCAGAGGATCCTCGGTTCAATCCCAGTCTGACGGGAAAATCACTAAGGGCCCTTGGGCAAGGTCTTTAATCCTCTAGTTGCTCCCCGGTGTAGTGGGCACCTTGCATGGCAGAGTACCCTCACATTGGTGAATGTGAGGCATGGATGTGTAAAGCGCATTGAGCGTCTGATGCAGATGGAAAAGTGCTATATAAATGCAGTCCATTTGCCATTTATGGCGTAGCACCCCTGCAGGAACTCTTAGTTGCCGCAGCCATAGAATTTTCCACACTACAACTATCCTTTTAAATTATTTATTAGCAACGGAACAGGTCTTAGTGTCAACTTTATCTAAATGCTGGGTCTGTAAGTGAATCTTAAGGCTAGCGCTGGCAGTTAGTATTTTCTCTGCTTTCCCTGTCGAATTTTTTGCTGATGAATTGTACCTTAAGTGTAGTTTTTCTGTCCAACTGATTCTGCTCTCTTTCTCTCTGTCCGAGGTGCAGATGATCTCACATAGGATTACAGGATTGACGGCTACAAACTGCAGGGTGCCGGACTGACAGTAAGATGCCAGGCCTGAAGCTGATGCTGCACACTGCAGTCTGTGTTTGGTAATGGACGTTGCAATGGGAACAGGCCCACTGTTGAGGAATGAGGAAGCCTGGATAACGCCTGCCTGTGGTGCATGCCTATGTGGACTTCTCATCAAATGCATCTTCTTTTCTTTTATGTTGTGCTGTTTTGATTTTCTGTTTCTTCAGATTTGTAAACTTTGTAAAAAACCTTGTAACGTTACAATCTAAACCAGGGGTGCCCAGTTTTTTATGAATCGAGATCTACTTTTATAGTTGACAGTGATCTACCAAGCCATATCGAAGCCATAGCATAGCTGCATTTTACTCCGCACCAATATAATAACACATTTTTCTGGCACAAAGATAAAGTTTTAACAACAGTAATACATTATTGAAGTAAATGTGCATGATGCAAAGAATAAGCACGAGTAGGCCTCAGACTGGCCCGTAACAACCCAAATAATACAATGACTAAGTCAAGTTGGAAAAGTTGTTCCCTACCTTAGTGGGACTTCTGAGAGGACGCAGCTGGTCTCTCGGACAGTAGGAGGTGAGTGCAGCTGTAATCAGGCTGCAGGGTGCTCATCAGTCACGGTGGATCTGTGTTTAGACTTGATGATTTTCATGTGTGAGAAGGCAGATTCACACAGATAAATTGATCCAAAACGTGCAGTCAAATTCTGTGCAGTTTGTCGCTTCTTGTCTCCATTAGATTCCAGAATTGGACATTCAGGCCAGGTGTTGCTCTGGTTTGAACTCAATGTTATTTTTCAGCATGAGGCTCTCATTCTCAATACCACAGCTATCCAGGTTAAAGAGTGACCGCCACTTTGGATGATTATACAGTCCACATCTATATTTTCCCCAAATGGAAAACAGAAAAGTGAGAACAGGCTGAATGGAAGCAAAGTCAGTAAGCGCCTGTCAAATTCTGACAAGATGCTCTGCACTTGATCATCATAACGTGCACTCTCAGGCTCCGCCCAGTCTTTGTCCAGACCTTAATTTCTGTGTCCATGTGTGGAAAGTTCACACTGTTGCAGGTGTAACTTGTTTTTAAATGTGTTCACACGGAGCTGATCATGGTGATGATGTGTTTGTCTTTACCCTACAGTTCTAAAATTCAAGTTATTGAACTTGTCAGTCAGATCGTAAGAAAAGGCTAAGGTCCAAGAGCCACTGACTGTCTCCTACTGTGCATATTCACACGAGTTGAATTTTCATATATTCTTTAATTTTGGGCATCACTGAAAAAAACATTAAAGAAAATTTTTGTCTGAACCATCGAACATCATGTGCAGCAGCAGATCTGTGTGTTCTGCACCTGTCTCATCCAGCGTGCATGAATATCGCCTCTGCAGACTCCCTGGCTCAAACAGAACATGCAGTTTGTTGCCACATCCATACATCTTCCTATTTAAAATCTTCCCGCACAGTCCCTTGCTGGTGAATTATGCAATAGGTAATTCAGGAAAATTACCTCCATGACCAGTAAAAATCAAGGGCCGAGACGTCGCCCGTATGGGTGGAGCCGGGCCCCACCCCTGGAGCCAGGCCTGGGGTTGGGGCCTCGCGCCTTAGCCATGGGGCCCGCCGGGCTCAGCCCGAAAGAAGGCGAAATGGGCCCGCCCCTCCTGTGGGTTCACCACCTGCAGAGGGGGGGCCGTGAGGGTCGGGTGCAGAGAAGAGTGGGTGTCGGTCGAGGGCGGGTGGCCCGGCTGCCCGTTCCGTGCTCACAGCCCTGCTGTTGGGACGTGGAATGTCACCTCACTGGGGGGAAAGGAGCCTGAGCTTTCTGCGTGAGGTTGAGAGATACAGACTATAGATAGTCGGGCTCTGTAACAGAATTCCTTGACAGCGGCACATCCTGAAGAGCAGACACAATCTCCTTTTTGATTTTAAAATTGCCAAAGAGCCATCTGTGTCGCTTCTTCCCAATCCCCCATCCTTGAAAGATTTCTTTCCTTTGCAAGAACACGGCCTGGAACCATAAGAAGCTGTGGGTGCAGCCTTACTTGTGGTGTTTGGCCGGGTAAAAATAACCGTTTGTGCAGCTAGCATCGTAGCTCATGTGAACATCTTAAAATGCTGCTCCAAATTCCCTTTCTTCTTCGGATAATGCCACGTTTGCATTGCAGATAAGGCAGATTAATGAAAAAATAATCCTCCTCCCACTCTGGATGAAATGACAGGTTTTTGGATGTTTTAGCTTCCAGCGTTGTGCTCGCCTCGCTCTCCACTGTAGCTCCTCATGGCCTCTTGACCCTGCACATGCACAGATAAAAAGAACTGCATGAGATTTTTTTTTTTTTCTTTTCCCATCCGATTGCCTGGAAGCGAACCTGGTTGGCACGCCAGGCCCAAGCAGAGGGTCACCCCTCTGAGTCTGGTCTGCTTGAGGTTTCTGCCCTCCAGTCTCAGCGGGAGTTTTTCTTCCCACTGTCTCCTGTGTTCTTGCTCTGGGGGTTGGTAGGGTTAGACCTTACTGTGTGAAGCGCCTTGAGGCTGCTTTGTTGTGATTTGCGATATAAATGAAAATAATTTGACATTGAAAATAGTATGAAGGTCGTGCTCACAGCTGTTGTCTGTGCAGGTGAAAACTGTGAATGCGAGTCTGACTCAGGATAACTAATCCATTAAATTGAAGCTCACGTTCAGAGTAGACACCAGAGTAAGGTGCTTGGTTGTTAGCACCCAGCGTAATCTGACTGATCACTGATCATTAGAGACAGTAACGTGTCCCTGTTTTGTCCCTCAGCAGGTGACTTTGAGACAGCAAAGAGACGGGACTCTGCTGGAGGTGACGAGTCCCTCACAGCAGACTCAGAGAGGCTTTGGTCCAGCAGCTGAGCTCCCTGCCGGAGATGCTGAAGTGCAGCCATGAGGACCAGGATAAAACTGATACCCTCATTCACCACATTCAGGTCTTGTGTTTTCACACTTACAGTCTGATCACGTGCACTCATGAGACTGTGGCGGAACAGTGACGTCATATTACACAGCAGAAGCAGCACCTGGACCATGAACTTGGAGTTCCAGAGTTCATGTCTCTCCCTGCATCAGGTCTTCTGCGTCCCCTGGACAAGCTGATCCAGTGGCTGTACGTGCCTCGGAGAAGATGAACCTGCTCCTTCCTCCTGACCGTGGACATCAGCCGTGTCAAATCATCTCTGGCTGAGTATCAGGTGAGCGCCAGCTTGATAACTGACCTCACAGAGCTTCACAACGTCCGAAGGACGGAGTATGAAGTCAAAACATCAGCAGCAGTAATTTAACCCAGAGTTTGTTCGGCTTCCACACTGAAAGCAGTGTGGGTCGTGAACGTCCGCCGTGTTTTATGCTGCATTTACCATAACAATGACAATCCGAATGCCACGAAGTACACATTCTTGGCCGCTGATCTCGATATGATGTTCCGGAGCAGAGGCGTCAGGTGTCCTCAGGAACTGCGGCAAACCTGTTACCACAACGTTACGATTAATTAGAATTATCAGGAACCATACGCACGGTCAAGAACGCGCATGTTAAGTTCTGTCACGTTGTTGAACAAGGTGAATTGTCTCCACACCACACACACACACACACCCATATTCATCCAACCAAATTCAGATCGCTCCAGTTTTTCAGAAGAACTTTGTGACTGCATGCGTAGTTGGGCTCTGTGCCGTGGAGTGGTGCAGAGAGGAGGAGGAGGACAGAGCCAGATGTGTGGCTTCATGCGGCTCTCGTCTCACACATTTTCCCAAACATCAGGTGCATGCAGCAGGTGGAACACCTGCAGGAGCGCACTGAAGAGCACTGAAATGAGACTTTTAACCAACTTGGTGTAAGCAATCAAACTGAATGCGGTGAAGCAGAGTTTAACTGTGCGCGCGCTTCTTCCTCCACCGGACTGGAGGAGGTGCAGAGATGTCTGGCTGCACGTGAGTCTCCTCTCGCTCCTCTGGTTCCTCTGGTTGCTCAGACTCGTTCTCCTGCTCATCATTTACAACAGCAGGTGGAACACCTGCAGGAGCGTCCTGAGGAGCTTCAGCAGGAACTGTGGAAGGACACTTGGCTGACTTCGTGTCACTGTTCCTCTTCAGCATACTGCATCAAACTGAATGCTGTGGAGCTGAGTTTAATTGTGCGCACGTGACTGAAAACTGATTCGTCGTGGCGCGCAGTGAAATGTGACGCCGCGTTACAAGTCGTGTCAAAACTTGACAGTTTCTGTGTCACTTCGTAATAACGCCTGACAGTTTGGGCTCCAAGAACCATCACAGGAACCACTATGAACGTTGTCACGTTCTGTTAAGGATCAATACTCATCAAGACGGATCAATACGCTCAGTTGTGACCTCCACGACGTGAGACGAAATGAGGGTGGTGTGTGATATTCGTGGAAGATTTTTTGACAGACAAAAACATGCTCCATGAATATCAAGAATATCACACACCAACACGCACTATTAAGAAACCTGTTCAACGACAGTAGTCGGACTCATCTCAGACGACATAGGTGAGCTAGCCTCCAGGGATGAGGTGGAGCGGCTGGCAGAGTGTTCAGTCAACACCCTGCTCCTTAACACTGCAAAAACAAAGGAGCTTGTTGTTGACTTTAGAAGGAACAAGTCTGACATCCAACCACTTTTTATCAGGGGGGTCTGTGTGGAGCGGGTTTGAGCTCAGTGCCGAGGTTTCTTGCATTGAGCTGGAGAACAGCCTGACATGGCGCGCCAACACCAAGGAGCTGCTGAAGAAGGCGCAGCAGAGACTGTACTTTCTGAGAATCCTCGGGAGGAGCAGTCTTCCTCAGAATCTGCTTCTCGCCTTCTATCACTGCTCCATAGAGAGTGTGCTCACATATGGACTGTGTGTTTGGTACAACAGCTGCACATCCTCAGAGAAGAAGGTGCTACATAGGGTCGTTAGTGCAGCAGAGAAGATCATAGGCTGCCCCCTCCCCACACTGGAAGACATTTACACGTCCAGATGCTGCAAGAAGGCAGTAGATATTTCAAAGGACGTCTCACACCCTGGACATTGTCAGTTTCAGCTCATGACATCAGGCAGGAGAATATTACAAACCAGAACAAACCGTCTAAAAAATAGTTTTTATCTAAAGGCAATCATGGCACTTAACTCTTCAAGGTGAAATAGTATGTTCAGTATGCAATATATCTGGTGGCAGTCTTTCTCACTCAGTGCAACCTGTGACCGTACCATTCCTGTCCATAAACAGTGCAATTTGTTTTATATTTTTTCTTTTTAGATGTTTTATTCCTGTTCATAGTCAGTGCAATATGTTTTGTTTTTTATGTTTTTTAAACTATTTTCTTACTCTTAACTCACGAGCCAAGCACTTTCAATTTCGTTGTGACTT
>NW_022986255.1:347500-368482 GCF_902500255.1 Thalassophryne amazonica | reverse complement strand
TCGCTTTTAGAAAATATCATTCCACAGAGACGGCTCTCACTATAGGTGAATGATCTTCTGCTTACAATGGATACAGACACCACTACGGTTTGATGCCGTTAGATCTCAGTGCTGCATTTGATACAGTGGATCATCATATTCTACTTGATAGGCTGGAAAATCATTTTGGGATTACTGGGAGTGCCCTTGCATGGCTGACGTCACACTTGACCAGTCGTTCTCACTGTCTTTTGTACAGTAACACTACCTCTAACCTTAGTGACGTGAAATATGGGGTTCCACAGTCGATAACTGCTAGTAATCTCGTTCACATAAAATCCTTGGAAGATTGCCTTGCAGCAGTGAGAAGTTGGATGTCTAGAAACTTCCTACTTTTAAACTCTGATAAGACTGAAATGATGGTTGTTGGTCCAGTGAGACATCGGCATCAATTTGACCAGTTAACACTCAGCCTAGGCTCGTGTGTCATACACCACACTGACAAAGTGAGGAAATTTGGGGTAATTTTTGATCCTTCTGTAGCGGGATGAAGGTCCCGGGTCCTGATTGAAAAGACATTCCCGCTAGCTTGGCTAAGGGGGAATTCCCCTTTGGCTGACCTGGTAGAGTAATGGTCTTTAGTGCGAGCCGTCCGGGTTCGATCCCACCGCCGTCCCGGCCACAAAGGTCCTACGGTCACACTTCGTTGTCTTTTGGCCTCCATAGATGCCTAGAAGTAGGTTTAGGTTTAAGACATTCCACACGCATTGTAGGTAGCAGACACGAAATCTTTGATATTGCTGGAACAGCCAACGGGCCATCCACAATTTCAACATCATCCAATATAGTAATGGGTATTAAGTTTGCAAAGCATATCCCTCTATGATTTTTATGGACACGTCTACGGAAGCAGGCCACAATCTCAACTTGTTGAAATTCACTCCCTGGCAGATAAACTGCACTATCATCATAGTGGATTTTCTGCTAAGCTAATGGATTCCACACCCACATTTGTCATAAGCCTTGCGGGGTCTATAATCACCTGCTCTGTGGCCTGCTGTAGATTCCTAATGTTACCTCCCTGTAGAGCTCTATCTATGTTCGCAGACAAGATGGCGGCGCCTTCCCCAGTAGGGTGGAGGCCGTCCGGCATCAGCAGGCCACAGCGGCCCCGGAAAGAAGGCCAGTTATCAATAAAGCTAAAGCCTTGCTGTCTACAAAACTGCACCAGCCACCTATTTAATGATGTTAGCCTGCTAAACGCCTCATCATTACCCCGGGAGGGAGGGGACCAGAGACTATTAATCAATGCCGACACATCTTTCTGGTAAGGTCACAAGTCCTATGTCCATTTTTGTGACCTCTGAGTGCTTCATCCTAATATCATTGGTGCCGACGTGAATAACTATGTGACTAGCTGTCTTCCCTTCTGCAGCGTCAGCCCTAAGATGGGATGCAGTGTCGGGGGCTCTGGCCCCAGGAATACATTTAACGTCAGCTGGCGTCTGTAACCTGACTTTGCAGGTGAGAGAATCCCCTATCACTAAAGTCCGGTGTTTCGGGCTGGAGATAGGAGTGGAAGTCACTTGTGGGCTCGGAGAATTCACATCAGGTAAATCCAAGGGGGAGAACCGATTCACAGTTCGCAGTGGCGAGTGTGATCGGGGTGCCACAACCGGGCACCAAGCCCGGGCTAGCATTACACAGGGTGTAAAGTGGGTAAAGTAGTGTACTTTGTGCACTAGGAAATTCAATAGTATAGCCAAGCAAGCACAAGCTAACCAATAATGGATAAGCTAACCACTCCTAAGGCTCACACAGACGCAAATAAATGAATTAAACCATTACACTAACAGTTAACAGAAGTATATATATATATATATATATATATATATATAATATAAAAATTAAATGGAAAAAATGAAAACGGGTCCAAAGTAGCTAATGCAAGCTAACCGCTAGCGAAAATGCTAGCCGCTCCTAAGATTTACACAGGAGTAAAACAATTACTTAAAATTCACAGCAGTTCGACTGAAAAACTAATAGAAGTATTAACCAGGTAAAAAAGAAACAGAAATTAAAATGACAGGGGGAGGGGAGGAGTCGACCGAGCTAGTGAATGCTAACTGCTAGCGAATTACAACAGGACTATAGTTAAATAACGTTCAGAGTAGATACAATTAATAACCCGAAGATTGCTAAACAGAAATAAAAGAAACGTATACAACCGTGTGAAGTTCAGAATAGCGTCAACGACAAACAATCCGTCAGAAACAAGTTGCCAGATCTGATTTGCCAGATCACATAGGGATTATGGTCTGCGTCCTGTTATGCTCTTGAGAGTTGTTTTCTTGCCAGTGTTCTCACCTTGTGTTGGTGCTTTCGTACCTCTTCTTCAAGATGCCTCTTCTCCTGCCTTAACACCTCCTCTTTATCCCTTAGCCTTCTCACCTCAGCCCAGAGCTCGTTCTTCTCCTGCTTTAATAACTCCTGGTTGTCTTGAAGTCTTTTCACCTCAGCCCAGAGAACAGATAGGTGTCTCTCCTCCTTGTTGTCACTGAGTTTTGGTGGGGGGTTGCTTTTGTCTTTGGTTTTTGTCTGCCCAGATTGAAGTGATGAATTTATGTTCCATCCCTACTTGTCTGACCTCTGAGTGAATTTGTCTCTTTAGTCAGTTAGCAGGAGAACCTCTGTGGGGGGGGTTGGTTCTGTAGTTCTTTTTTCATGTTGTCAGCAGAAGATTGGATGTCCCCTTCGTCGTTGTGGGTTTTCTTCTCTCGTGCCTTTTCTTTGATTTTGAGAGTCCTTCTCAATCACCTTCAGGTTTCCCTGGATCATCACTGCTCCCTTCTTGTAGAAGTGGATGGTGGTGTGTTCATGGTCTGAGTTGTACTTTCAGTGTCCACCCTCCACTCAAACCCCAATTCTGAACAGATTTTTGCACAGAGGAGTGATTCTTTGTTGCAGTGTGCCATGCCTGGGGTTCATTGCTGTGAAAGATGGTTTGAAATGTTTCTAATTTTTGTACAGTCCACAAATGGTCTCTGGGCTGTTCTTCAGAAGATCTTGTGTTTCTTCTTTGAAGCTTTGTTTGTGCATTTTGTTGGGTAACTAAAGGCGCCCTGACACTTGCATGCACTCTGCTGTGCAGGAGCGCAAGCTCGTCTCATACTCATTGTAAACCATTGTAAACTGTGCGCAGCGTCGTGCACGTGTTCAAAGAAAATTTTAAAATGTTCAAAATCTCCATCACGCATTAATGACTTGAACTTCACATGAACATTGCACAAACAAGTCAAAAACACTGCGAGTGCGAGTGATTGCATCAGAGCACAGCTCGTCTGAACGATTATAACGAGATGTTAAATCTATAATAAACGTACTTTTACAGCTGCTCACAAGAAGGAATGAACATGCAACTGTTTTACCAAGCCAATACAATATAGACATTCCAAATAATTTACCTTTTAGACGGTTCCAAATGTGTTCTCCACCGCATTAAGCTCGCATGCAAGCGAGAGGGGAAAGCTGCTGCTGGAGTGCTCCTCTGTGATTCTGGAAGTGATTACAGCTGCATTCAACAGCCACCTCTGAGAAAAAAAAATAAATCCACTACGAAATAATTATTTTATATAGCAGCGTCCAGGGCACAATGCATGGCAGCCAGTGGAAAGAAGCATGGCGTCCACCTGGGAACACAGCGAGTCGGATCGTCACGACGATGTGCGTGGATCAAAGTCGTGCAAGTGTCTGGGGGCCTTTATGCCCCTTTCACACTGGCATATTCGTAGAACTGCATATTGCGGCATTGTTTCATTTAAGTATGCCCAGAATGCGCGCATACTCAGCCTTTTTCCATGTTTGTAGATTTGCTTGCGTGTGTTCACTTTTTAATGTGTGCACACAGTCGTGTGATGCCGCTATTTAAAACCAGTTCCCTCCTGCCGACTACAGAACAACATCACTGCACTTGTAAAACAGTGAACTGTATCATGAGGTTTTTACAGTTTCATTACTGCCACGTATATCGCCGTAGCTATTTCCGCCTCTGTGGAAGCGCGCTCTGTCCTCTACTGCACAGTGTGGTGCACATCAGAGTCATTTAACATTATTACTATTTTTGTCTTGGTGGATCATTTTCATTGTGTATTGATGCTGCTGCTGAGTCTGGCTGTGGTAAAGGCTGCTGTGAATGAAGAGCTGTGACTCTTTAAACTGATTTGATCAGACCTGATCGATCAGGGCGTCTGACAATCGCACCGACATGCAGTGACGAGGCTTTTATTTTAAAATCACAGCATCTTATTCAGGTTTGATCAGATACAGAGAGAGAGAGAGAGCGAGTGACCGACCTGCTGTTTCTGATGTGTTTCTGGATTTATGAGTTGAGGTTCGATTCCCTGTTCTGAGCGCGCACATGTCCATCAGTTACATCAGCTGTTCTGAGCACACAGAGGCGCTGTGGGCTGCGTGATCATGTTCTCCAGTTTCACTCTGGATGCACTCAGTTCTTGGATGTGTACAGGAGCGCCATGTTGCACACTTACATGCAGTAACTCTATGCGGCGCAAACCTGCTTGAAACTGCGTATTGTCTGTGTCCAGTGCTCTGCGCTGAAGAAATTAACATACTCAACATACTGCTGCATAGGGAGCAAAAACGCGACGTAGAGCTGCTCACTCTGCGTAGACGATACGCCACAATACACAGCTCTACGAATACACCAGGTTGTTTTACTCCAAATTCATTCTCCTATTGCCTCAGACAAACAGTCCTCACTCAGTCGGTCACAGTTATTTCCAGATGTCTGCTTTGTTTCTCTAGTGGGGAAATAATCCTTGGGTTAGTCCTTGGTTCAGTGTTCCAGTAAATTGATTTTGTCAAAAAAATAGTTTGTTTGTTTTTTTAGCTCTTTATTTGGTTGTACATTGTAGTTATCTTCAGATCCTTCAAAAATATTCAACTTTGTTCCACTTTGAAGCTACTTTTTCCAGTTTCTCTCTCGCTGTCTGCATGCTGCGAACAGTGAGGAAATATGACATCTGTAGCCCACAAATCTGCGTGAGAAACAACATGCAGAAGGGGGTGGTGAAGCGGTTACAGAAAAGGGTTT
The DNA here is from genome assembly GCF_902500255.1 of Thalassophryne amazonica. Taxonomy (NCBI): domain Eukaryota; kingdom Metazoa; phylum Chordata; class Actinopteri; order Batrachoidiformes; family Batrachoididae; genus Thalassophryne; species Thalassophryne amazonica. The sequence goes on along the minus strand of NW_022986255.1, from coordinate 363,390 downwards.
TCACATTACCTTTGCGGATCGGGCGTGGTTTAAGTCCTGTGTAAAAGGACCTGACTGAGGATGACTCAGGTGAGGAGGAACTGACACTGTGAGGAAACATCAGCTTTGACATTTTGTCCCTGTAATGTCTCTGGACATGAGCCACAAGGACAAGGACACGCCGCATCGGTGTCAGACTCATGTATCGGCTGTCTGGGTGATAATAATTAATGATTTAAAAAATTCTCACAAGCTGTCTCAGCAGAAGGTCTGCAGATCACAGAATACTATCAATACTTCATCTGGAGCATTCCTGACATCCTACCTCCTCCTAACAATCTCCTCCTGGTGGCGTTCACAGCAGTTTCATTTATCCTCCTCGTCACCCTGATTTTCATGGTGTGTTCTGCAAACCCTCAGTGAACCTTCTCACCTTCTAATGTAGGTATCGGCATCACCTGACCTTTGAAGGAGGAGTCAGCGCCATCTTGAGTGAGCAGTCAGGTTAGCAGATTCACCAGCATTCTTCTGATCTGCTGCTCTGCTCCAGGACTTGAGGTCTCCCTTGTCTGTCTCCACAGGTCTGAGTGAGGAGAGCAGCGTTCTTCATGTTTGCCCTGAGGAGCAGCAGTAAGTTTATGTTTGTGCATTAGCACTGAAACCGCTTCAGTCAGATGACCTCATGATGTCATCAGCTCCTCTGTCTGATGATGTCACAGCCGCTCCAGCTGCAGTCCAGTCAGAATGTTTCTACTGCTCTCTGGTGGCCGTTGGCAGTGATGACAGACGGCCTGAAATGAAGGACTTGACTGATGTTTGTCTTTTATCTTCATGCAGTCACAGTCCTTTAAAATGAGCAGCTGGTTGTCTCGATATTTATCATTTTGTTTCAGTAAACATTTGTGTGGAAATGAGGGTCATGCTTTTTTTAAAAAGATCACGTGCATTGATCACATTTCAGTTGGGACTTTCTGTGTTTAAAATATGCTGAGTAATTAACATAAATTGTAACTGCTGCCTGAGGACTTGAGTGTTTTTCTGGCTCCAGCTCCACTCTGACGGTGATGTCACGAGTGCTGAAACAGCACAGTGGATCATTTTGTGATTGTGTCTCACTTTGCTTTCCTGGGCTGGACTTTTTGCAGAACCTCCCTGGTCTTTGGTCCACATGGTCTTCCTACATTTTACAGTCTTCCTGGTTCAGGTGTTTCCTCAGAGAGCTGCTGTCCAGGCTGTGGAAATAGTCGTTGGTGTGGATTCATTTTTATTTTGAGTCCACACTAAACCTGATATGGACTTATGTTGACACTGCACGGAGTGATAGACACCAGAGAGGTTTGGGGTTAAGTTAGGGGTTAGGAGGTTCTTTTTGTTTACTGTTACATAAACAGTGTGGGACGTTTGGTGATGGAGAAGGAAAAGTCACATGACCTGCAGCCAAAACAAATCCAGAAATAAAATGCTTTTCTTTTTAATTCACAGCAGTTCCACTGTAAAACACACACACAAACACACACAGCTCTGTGTGATCTGTGGTTCAGACTACGGCAGTTAGGATCATCTTTATGATAATATTTATTTATTGATGGACGCCTCCGTCTGTGATCGCTGAGCTGATTTTCTTTTCTGTGTGTCTCAGAGCTCCTGGACTCCGGCAGTGGAATGTTCAGTCTCCACTCCGTCAGAAGAAGAAGAACCAGCGAGAGCCTAGGTGCACAGCTCTTGTGGTTTTGGGGGGGTTTTGTTGTTGTTTCTCTAATTACAAACTGTTTTTATGTCCAAAGTTGCCTGTGTTGTGAATATTCTTTCCTGCATACTTTAATGTTTCTGTCAGACAGCTGTGGTAAAAGTGGTCCTTTATATTAACTTTCAATAAAACCAAATTATAAACTCTTAAGCCACTTTTATTTTTTAAATCCATTACTTCCACTCAGGGTCTCTCTTGGAGAATTGAGTTTCTTTTTTTCTTTTTTGGGGGGGGTTTGCCCAACAATGCACCATAAATAAAGAATTTAACCACTTTTAAAATGTACATGTGATCATTTTGGGGTACTGCTTTTGTTCCAAGAGCTTTTCCATTGTCCTGGGACTTTGGAACAGTGTCAAAAGATCTTAAATTTATTTCACCACGGTCCAACCGTGAGCCTTAATCTTTCTAAACAAGAGATCATTTAAAGGTAGGTGTGGTTCACACTGATGTTTTCAAACTGATTTCAGATTCAAGATTTCTTTGTCATTTCACCTTCAGAGGTAGAAAATTGGAGTGAAATTCATCTCCACTCACTACGGTAAAAAACAGCGTTTAAAAAATACACAACACAATATACCAAAAGACAGAGAGAGAGAGATGGTGTTAAATCTGATCTGAACAATAAAAATTACATTTATGCCCATGTAGGTTGTGGCTATATAAAGGAAAAAACTGCATCCCCAATCAAAAATTCGTATTTCCACTCATTCATTCACAGCTCTCCACACAGCTTTAACGCAGCTCACCAATAAAGGCAAGTGTGGGAATGCTTTTTATAGATTATAGCTCTGCATTCAACACTATTGTACCCGGTAGTTGGTCACAAAGCTCCTGAACCTAGGCCTCAGCAATATTTATGTGCATGGATTAAGGATTTCCTGTCTGACCACCCAAAGGCAGTCAGACTGGGCCCCACATCTATCCTCTGTCTGTCTCTTAGTACCGGCGCACCACAAGGCTGTGTGCTAAGTCTGTTGCTTTATTCCATCTATACATACGACTGCATTCCACCCACTCCTCAAATACAATCATAAAATTTACTGATGACACCACTGTGGTGGGACAGATCTTCAACGGCAACAGGCAGCCTACGAGATGAAGTTGACAGGTTAGTTGAATGGTGCACAGAAAAATAATTTGACCCTGAATGTCAAAAAATCTAAAAAGATCATAGTTGACTTCAGGAAGCACAAGGATGACCCCTCCCCATTAACTATTAAAGGTGAGGTAGAACAGAGAGTCTCTTGTTTTAAATTTCTGGGCACCTGGATCACTGAGGATCTTAAATGGGAAGTAAAAACATCTGCTGTGGTCAAAAAGGTGCACCAAAGGCTTTATTTTCTACCAACACTTAAGAACAACAACCTGTTGGCTGAGCTGCTCAAGACCTTTTTTCATTGTTTCATCAAGTGTTTTAACCTGTTGCATCACAGCACGGTTTGCAAACTGCTCTGAAAACAAGAAATCCATCAGACGAGTCATACACTCAACAAAAATATAAACGCAACACTTTTGGTTTTGCTCCCATTTTGTATGAGATGAACTCAAAGATCTAAAACTTTTTCCACATATAATATCACCATTTCCCTCAAATATTAACAAACCAGTCTAAATCTGTGATAGTGAGCACTTCTCCTTTGCTGAGATAATCCATCCCACCTCACAGGTGTGCCATATCAAGATGCTGATTAGACACCATGATTAGTGCACAGGTGTGCCTTAGACTGCCCACAATAAAAGGCCACTCTGAAAGGTGCAGTTTTATCACACAGCACAATGCCACAGATGTCGCAAGGTTTGAGGGAGCGTGCAATTGGCATGCTGACAGCAGGAATGTCAACCAGAGCTGTTGCTCGTGTATTGAATGTTCATTTCTCTACCATAAGCCGTCTCCAAAGGTGTTTCAGAGAATTTGGCAGTACATCCAACCAGCCTCACAACCGCAGACCACGTGTAACCACACCAGCCCAGGACCTCCACATCCAGCATGTTCACCTCCAAGATCGTCTGAGACCAGCCACTCGGACAGCTGCTGAAACAATCGGTTTGCATAACCAAAGAATTTCTGCACAAACTGTCAGAAACCATCTCAGGGAAGCTCATCTGCATGCTCGTCGTCCTCATCGAGGTCTCGACCTGACTCCAGTTCGTCGTCGTAACCGACTTGAGTGGGCAAATGCTCACATTCGCTGGCGTTTGGCACATTGGAGAGGTGTTCTCTTCACGGATGATGCGAAGGAGATGTGTTGCACTGCATGAGGCAAATGGTGGTCACACCAGATACTGACTGGTATCCCCCCTCAATAAAACAAAACTGCACCTTTCAGAGTGGCCTTTTATTGTGGGCAGTCTAAGGCACACCTGTGCACTAATCATGGTGTCTAATCAGCATCTTGATATGGCACACCTGTGAGGTGGGATGGATTATCTCAGCAAAGGAGAAGTGCTCACTATCACAGATTTAGACTGGTTTGTGAACAATATTTGAGGGAAATGGTGATATTGTGTATGTGGAAAAAGTTTTAGATCTTTGAGTTCATCTCATACAAAATGGGAGCAAAACCAAAAGTGTTGCGTTTATTTTTGTTGAGTATAAGAACGAAAAGATCAATGGTCTCCCTCTGCCCTCATTGAATGATATTTTTAGGACTCGCTACTTCCGCTGAGCAAGCAGCTTCTTTCCTAGAGCTGTTACAGAACTGAACAGACATGCCCAAGATCCAGTCAGAACAAGTGCATTTTTCTAAATAGAACAAGCGGGGACATGTGCAATATTTTTAATTATTTTTAAACTTAGGTATATTTATTAATGTTGGATTGTTTTTTAAAGCTATTTAAGGGTTTTTATTAAAGTTGGGTATTTTAAATGTTAATTGATGTTTTAGAGGGATACGTGCAATACGAGTTATGTTTGTTGGGGACAGTGCAAATCAAATCAAATCAATTTTATTTATATAGCACCAAATCACAACAAACAGTTGCCCCAAGGCGCTTTATATTGTAAGACAAAAGCCATACAATAATTACAGAAAAACCCCAACGGTCAAAACGACCCCCTGTGAGCAAGCACATGGCTACAGTGGGAAGGAAAAACTCCCTTCTAACAGGAAGAAACCTCCAGCAGAACCAGGCTGAGGGAGGGGCAGTCTTCTGCTGGGACTGGTTGGGGCTGAGGGAGAGAACCAGGAAAAAGACATGCTGTGGAGGGGAGCAGAGATCGATCACTAATGATTAAATGCAGAGTGGTGCATACAGAGCAAAAAGAGAAAGAAACAGTGCATCATGGGAACTCCCCAGCAGTCTAAGTCTATAGCATAACTAAGGGATGGTTCAGGGTCACCTGATCCAGCCCTAACTATAAGCTTTAGCAAAAGGAAAGTTTTAAGCCTAATCTTAAAAGTAGAGAGGGTGTCTGTCTCCCTGATCTGAATTGGGAGCTGGTTCCACAGGAGAGGAGCCTGAAAGCTGAAGGCTCTGCCTCCCATTCTACTCTTACAAACCCTAGGAACTACAAGTAAGCCTGCAGTCTGAGAGCGAAGCGCTCTATTGGGGTGATATGGTACTATGAGGTCCCTAAGATAAGATGGGACCTGATTATTCAAAACCTTATAAGTAGAAGAAGAATTTTAAATTCTATTCTAGAATTAACAGGAAGCCAATGAAGAGAGGCCAATATGGGTGAGATATGCTCTCTCCTTCTAGTCCCCGTCAGTACTCTAGCTGCAGCATTTTGAATTAACTGAAGGCTTTTCAGGGAACTTTTAGGACAACCTGATAATAATGAATTACAATAGTCCAGCCTAGAGGAAATAAATGCATGAATTAGTTTTTCAGCATCACTCTGAGACAAGACCTTTCTGATTTTAGAGATATTGCGTAAATGCAAAAAAGCAGTCCTACATATTTGTTTAATATGCGCATTGAATGACATATCCTGATCAAAAATGACTCCAAGATTTCTCACAGTATTACTAGAGGTCAGGGTAATGCCATCCAGTAAGGATCTGGTTAGACACCATGTTTCTAAGATTTGTGGAGCCAAGTACAATAACTTCAGTTTTATCTGAATTTCAAAGCAGGAAATTAGAGTTCATCCATGTCTTTATGTCTGTAAGACAATCCTGCAGTTTAGCTAATTGGTGTGTGTCCTCTGGCTTCATGGATAGATAAAGCTGGGTATCATCTGCGTAACAATAAAATTTAAGCAATACCATCTAATAATACTGCCTAAGGGGAATGCATGTAAAGTGAATAAAATTGGTCCTAGCACAGAACCTTGTGGAACTCCATAATTAACCTTAGTCTGTGAAGAAGATTCCCCATTTACATGAACAAACTGTAATCTATTAGATAAATATGATTCAAACCACCGCAGCGCAGTGCCTTTAATACCTATGGCATGCTCTAATCTCTGTAATAAAATTTTATGGTCAACAGTATCAAAAGCAGCACTGAGGTCTAACAGAACAAGCACAGAGATGAGTCCACTGTCTGAGGCCATAAGAAGATCATTTGTAACCTTCACTAATGCTGTTTCTGTACTATGATGAATTCTAAAACCTGACTGAAACTCTTCAAATAGACCATTCCTCTGCAGATGATCAGTTAGCTGTTTTACAACTACCCTTTCAAGAATTTTTGAGAGAAAAGGAAGGTTGGAGATTGGCCTATAATTAGCTAAGATAGCTGGGTCAAGTGATGGCTTTTTAAGTAATGGTTTAATTACTGCCACCTTAAAAGCCTGTGGTACAAACCCACTAACAAAGATAGATTGATCATATTTAAGATCGAAGCATTAATTAATGGTAGGGCTTCCTTGAGCAGCCTGGTAGGAATGGGGTCTAATAAACATGTTGAGGTTTGGATGAAGTAACTAATGAAAATAACTCAGAACAATCGGAGGAAAGAGTCTAACCAAATACCGGCATCACTGAAAGCAGCCAAAGATAACGATACGTCTTTGGGATGGTTATGAGTAATTTTTTCTCTAATAGTTAAAATTTTATTAGCAAAGAAAGTCGTGAAGTCATTACTAGTTAAAGTTAAAGGAATACTCGGCTCAATAGAGCTCTGACTCTTTGTCAGCCTGGCTACAGTGCTGAAAAAAAACCTGGGGTTCTTATTTCTTCAATTAGTGATGAGTTGTAAGATGTCCTAGCTTTACGGAGGGCTTTTTTATAGAGCAACAGACTTTGTCCAGGCTAAGTGAAGATCTTCTAAATTAGTGAGACGCCATTTCCTCTCCAGCTTACGGGTTATCTGCTTTAAGCTGCGAGTTTGAGTTATACCACAGAGTCAGGCACTTCTGATTTAAAGCTCTTTTTCAGAGGAGCTACAGCATCCAAAGTTGTCTTCAATGAGGATGTAAAACTATTGATGAGATACTCTATCTCACTTACAGAGTTTAGGTAGCTACTCTGACCTGTTGGTATATGGCATTAATCAATCAATCAATCAATTTTTTTATATAGCGCCAAATCACAACAAACAGTTGCCCCAAGGCGTTTATATTGTAAGGCAAGGCCATACAATAATTATGTAAAACCCCAACGGTCAAAATGACCCCCTGTGAGCAAGCACTTGGCTACAGTGGGAAGGAAATCTCCCTTTTAACAGAAGAAACCTCCAGCAGAACCAGGCTCAGGAGGGGCAGTCCTCTGCTGGGACTGGTTGGGGCTGAGGGAGAGAACCAGGAAAAAGACATGCTGTGGAGGGGAGCAGAGTCGATCACTAATGATTAAATGCAGAGTGGTGCATACAGAGCAAAAAGAGAAAGAAACAGTGCATCATGGGAACCCCCCAGCAGTCTAAGTCTATAGCAGCATAACTAAGGGATGGTTCAGGGTCACCTGATCCAGCCCTAACTATAAGCTTTAGCAAAAAGGAAAGTTTTAAGCCTAATCTTAAAAGTAGAGAGGGTGTCTGTCTCCCTGATCTGAATTGGGAGCTGGTTCCACAGGAGAGGAGCCTGAAAGCTGAAGGCTCTGCCTCCCATTCTACCTTACAAACCCTAGGAACTACAAGTAAGCCTGCAGTCTGAGAGCCAAGCGCTCTATTGGGGTGATATGGTACTACGAGGTCCCTAAGATAAGATGGGACCTGATTATTCAAACCTTATAAGTAAGAAGAAGAATTTTAAATCCTATTCTAGAATTAACACGAAGCCAATGAAGAGAGGCCAATATGGGTGAGATATGCTCTCTCCTTCTAGTCCCCGTCAGTACTCTAGCTGCAGCATTTTGAATTAACTGAAGGCTTTTTAGGGAACTTTTAGGACAACCTGATAATAATGAATTACAATAGTCCAGCCTAGAGGAAATAAATGCATGAATTAGTTTTCAGCATCACTCTGAGACAAGACCTTTCTGATTTTAGAGATATTGCACAAATGCAAAAAAGCAGTCCTACATATTTGTTTAATATGCACATTGAATGACATATCCTGATCAAAAATGAGTCCAGATTCTCACAGTATTACTAGAGGTCAGGGTAATGCCATCCAGAGTAAGGATCTGGTTAGACACCATGTTTCTAAGATTTGTGGAGCCAAGTACAATAACTTCAGTTTTATCTGAATTAGAGAGATAGAGTCTCGTCAATAGTTTTACATCCTCATTGAAGACAACTTTGGATGCTGTAGCTCCTCTGAAAAGAGAGCTTTAAATCAGAAGTGTCTGACTCCGTGGTATAACTCACAAACTCACAGCTTAAAGCAGATAACCCGTACGTTGGAGAGGAAATGGCGTCTCACTAATTTAGAAGATCTTCACTTAGCCTGGAAAAAGAGTCTGTTGCTCTATAAAAAGCCCTCCGTAAAGCTAGGACATCTTTCTACTCATCACTAATTGAAGAAAATAAGAACAACCCCAGGTTTCTTTTCAGTACTGTAGCCAGGCTGAAAAGAGTCAGAGCTCTATTGAGCTGAGTATTCCATTAACTTTAACTAGTAATGACTTCATGACTTTCTTTGCTAACAAAATTTTAACTATTAGAGAAAAAATTACTCATAACCATCCCAAAGACGTATCGTTATCTTTGGCTGCTTTCAGTGATGCCGGTATTTGGTTAGACTCTTTCTCCGATTGTTCTGTCTGAGTATTTTCATTAGTTACTTCATCCAAACCATCAACATGTTTATTGACCCCATTCCTACCAGGCGGCTCAAGGAAGCCCTACCATTATTTAATGCTTCGATCTTAATATGATCAATCTATCTTTGTTAGTTGGCTATGTACCACAGGCTTTTAAGGTGGCAGTAATTAAACCATTACTTAAAAAGCCATCACTTGACCCAGCTATCTTAGCTAATTATAGGCCAATCTCCAACCTTCCTTTTCTCTCAAAAATTCTTGAAAGGGTAGTTGTAAAACAGCTAACTGATCATCTGCAGAGGAATGGTCCATTTGAAGAGTTTCAGTCAGGTTTTAGAATTCATCATAGTACAGAAACAGCATTAGTGAAGGTTACAAATGATCTTCTTATGGCCTCAGACAGTGGACTCATCTCTGTGCTTGTTCTGTTAGACCTCAGTGCTGCTTTTGATACTGTTGACCATAAAATTTTATTACAGAGATTAGAGCATGCCATAGGTATTAAAGGCACTGCGCTGCGGTGGTTTGAATCATATTTGTCTAATAGATTACAATTTGTTCATGTAAATGGGGAATCTTCTTCACAGACTAAAGTTAATTATGGAGTTCCACAAGGTTCTGTGCTAGGACTAATTTTATTCACTTTATACATGCTTCCCTTAGGCAGTATTATTAGACGGTATTGCTTAAATTTTCATTGTTACGCAGATGATACCCAGCTTTATCTATCCATGAAGCCAGAGGACACACACCAATTAGCTAAACTGCAGGATTGTCTTACAGACATAAAGACATGGATGACCTCTAATTTCCTGCTTTTAAACTCAGATAAAACTGAAGTTATTGTACTTGGCCCCACAAATCTTAGAAACGTGTCTAACCGATCCTTACTGTGGATGCATTACCCTGACCTCTAGTAATACTGTGAGAAATCTTGGAGTCATTTTTGATCAGGATATGTCATTCAAAGCGCATATTAAACAAATATGTAGGACTGCTTTTTTGCATTTACGCAATATCTCTAAATCAGAAAGGTCTTGTCTCAGAGTGATGCTGAAAAACTAATTCATGCATTTATTTCCTCTAGGGGACTATTGTAATTCATTATTATCAGGTTGTCCTAAAAGTTCCCTAAAAAGCCTTCAGTTAATTCAAAATGCTGCAGCTAGAGTGACGGGGACTAGAAGGAAGAGCATATCTCACCCATATTGGCCTCTCTTCATTGGCTTCCTGTTAATTCTAGAATAGAATTTAAAATTATTCTTCTTACTTATAAGGTTTGAATAATCAGGTCCCATCTTATCTTAGGGACCTCGTAGTACCATATCACCCCAATAGAGCGCTTCGCTCTCAGACTGCAGGCTTACTTGTAGTTCCTAGGGTTTGTAAGAAGAATGGGAGGCAGAGCCTTCAGCTTTCAGGCTCCTCTCCTGGAACCAGCTCCCAATTCAGATCAGGGACAGACACCCTCTCTACTTTAAGATTAGGCTTAAAACTTTCCTTTTGCTAAAGCTTATAGTTAGGGCTGGATCGGTGACCCTGAACCATCCCTTAGTTATGCTGCTATAGACGTAGACTGTGGGGGTTCCCATGATGCACTGTTTCTTTCTCTTTTTGCTCTGTATGCACCACTCTGCATTTAATCATTAGTGATCGATCTCTGCTCCCCTCCACAGCATGTTTTTCCTGATTCTCTCCCTCAGCCCCACCAGTCCCAGCAGAAGACTGCCCCTCCTCTGAGCCTGGTTCTGCTGGAGGTTTCTTCCTGTTAAAAGGGAGTTTTTTCCTTCCCACTGTAGCCAAGTGCTTGCTCACAGGGGTCGTTTTGACTGTTGGGGTTTTACATAATTATTGTATGGCCTTGCCTTACAATAAAGCGCCTTGGGGCAACTATTTGTTGTGATTTGGCGCTATATAAAAAAATTTATTGATTGATTGATTAATATGCGCTTTGAATGACATATCCTGATCAAAAATGACTCCAAGATTTCTCACAGTATTACTAGAGGTCAGGGTAATGCCATCCAGAGTAACGGATCTGGTTAGACACCATGTTTCTAAGATTTGTGGGGCCAGTACATAACTTCAGTTTTATCTGAGTTTAAAAGCAGGAAATTAGAGGTCATCCATGTCTTTATGTCTGTAAGACAATCCTGCAGTTTAGCTAATTGGTGTGTGTCCTCTGGCTTCATGGATAGATAAAGCTGGGTATCATCTGCGTAACAATGAAAATTTAAGCAATGCTGTCTAATAATACTGCCTAAGGGAAGCATGTATAAAGTGAATAAAATTGGTCCTAGCACAGAACCTTGTGGAACTCCATAATTAACTTTAGTCGTGAAGAAGATTCCCCATTACATGAAAATTGTAATCTATTAGACAAATATGATTCAAACCACCGCAGCGCAGTGCCTTTAATACCTATGGCATGCTCTAATCTCTGTAATAAAATTTTATGGTCAACAGTATCAAAAGCAGCACTGAGGTCTAACAGAACAAGCACAGAGATGAGTCCACTGTCTGAGGCCATAAGAAGATCATTTGTAACCTTCACTAATGCTGTTTCTGTACTATGATGAATTCTAAAACCTGACTGAAACTCTTCAAATAGACCATTCCTCTGCAGATGATCAGTTAGCTGTTTTACAACTACCCTTTCAAGAATTTTTGAGAGAAAAGGAAGGTTGGAGATTGGCCTATAATTAGCTAAGATAGCTGGGTCAAGTGATGGCTTTTAAGTAATGGTTTAATTACTGCCACCTTAAAAGCCGGTGGTACATAGCCACTAACAAAGATAGATTGATCTATTTAAGATCGAAGCATTAATTAATGGTAGGGCTTCCTTGAGCAGCCTGGTAGGAATGGGTTAATAAACATGTTGATGGTTTGGATGAAGTAACTAATGAAAATAACTCAGAACAATCGGAGAGAAGAGTCTAACCAAATACCGGCATCACTGAAAGCAGCCAAAGATAACGATACGTCTTTGGATGGTATGAGTAATTTTTTCTCTAATAGTTAAAATTTTATTAGCAAAGAAAGTCGTGAAGTCATTACTAGTTAAAGTTAAAGGAATACTCGGCTCAATAGAGCTCTGACTCTTTGTCAGCCTGGCTACAGTGCTGAAAAAAAACCTGGGGTTGTTCTTATTTTCTTCAATTAGTGATGAGTTGTAAGATGTCCTAGCTTTACGGAGGGCTTTTTTATAGAGCAACAGACTTTGTCCAGGCTAAGTGAAGATCTTCTAAATTAGTGAGACGCCATTTCCTCTCCAGCTTACGGTTATCTGCTTTAAGCTGCGAGTTTGTGAGTTATACCACAGAGTCAGGCACTTCTGATTTAAAGCTCTCTTTTTCAGAGGAGCTACAGCATCCAAAGTTGTCTCAATGAGGATGTAAAACTATTGATGAGATACTCTATTTCACTTACAGAGTTTAGGTAGCTACTCTGACCTGTGTTGGTATTGGCATTAATCAATCAATCAATCAATTTTTTTATATAGCGCCAATCACAACAAACAGTTGCCCCAAGGCGCTTTATATTGTAAGGCAAGGCCATACAATAATTATGTAAAACCCAACGGTCAAAACGACCCCTGTGAGCAAGCACTTGGCACAGTGGGAAGGAAAAACTCCCTTTTAACAGGAAGAAATCTCCAGCAGAACCAGGCTAGGGAGGGGCAGTCTTCTGCTGGGACTGGTTGGGGCTGAGGGAGAGAACCAGGAAAAAGACATGCTGTGGAGATATGCTCTCTCCTTCTAGTCCCGTCAGTACTCTAGCTGCAGCATTTTGAATTAACTGAAGGCTTTTTAGGGAACTTTTAGGACAACCTGATAATAATGAATTACAATAGTCCAGCCTAGAGGAAATAAATGCATGAATTAGTTTTTCAGCATCACTCTGAGACAAGACCTTTCTGATTTTAGAGATATTGCGTAAATGCAAAAAAGCAGTCCTACATATTGTTTAATATGCGCTTTGAATGACATATCTGTGAGAAGATTCCCCATTTACATGAACAATTGTATCTATTAGACAAATATGATTCAAACCCCGCAGTGCCTTTAATAACCTATGACATGCTCTAATCTCTGTAATAAAATTTTATGTTCAACAGTATCAAAAGCAGCACTGAGGTCTAACAGAACAAGCACAGAGATGAGTCCACTGTCCGAGGCCATAAGAAGATCATTTGTAACCTTCACTAATGCTGTTTCTGTACTATGATGAATTCTAAAACCTGACTGAAACTCTCAAATAGACCATTCCTCTGCAGATGATCAGTTAGCTGTTTTTACAACTACCCTTTCAAGAATTTTTGAGAGAAAAGGAAGGTTGGGATTGCCTATAATTAGCTAAGATAGCTGGGTCAAGTGATGGCTTTTTAAGTAATGGTTTAATTACTGCCACCTTAAAAGCCTGTGGTACATAGCCAACTAACAAAGATAGATTGATCATATTTAGATCAAAGCATAAATAATGGTAGGGCTTCCTTGAGCAGCCTGGTAGGAATGGGGTCTAATAAACAGGTTGATGGTTTGGATGAAGTAACTAATGAAAATAACTCAGAACAATCGGAGAGAAAGAGTCTAACCAAATACCGGCATCACTGAAAGCAGCCAAAGATAACGATACGTCTTTGGGATGGTTATGAGTAATTTTTTCTCTAATAGTTAAAAATTTTGTTAGCAAAGAAGTCATGAAGTCATTACTAGTTAAAGTTAATGGAATACTCAGCTCAATAGAGCTCTGACTCTTGTCAGCCTGGCTACAGTGCTGAAAAGAAACCTGGGGTTGTTCTTATTTTCCGTTCAATTAGTGATGAGTAGAAAGATGTCCTAGCTTTACGGAGGGCTTTTTTATAGAGCAACAGACTCTTTTTCCAGGCTAAGTGAAGATCTTCTAAATTAGTGAGACGCCATTTCCTCTCCAACTTACGGGTTATCTGCTTTAAGCTACAAGTTTGTGAGTTATACCACGGAGTCAGGCACTTCTGATTTAAAGCTCTCTTTTTAGAGGAGCTACAGCATCCAAAGTTGTCTTCAATGAGAATGTAAAACTATTGACGAGATACTCTATCTCCCTTACAGAGTTTAGGTAGCTACTCTGCTCTGTGTTTGGTATATGACATTAGAGAACATAAAGAAGGAATCATATCCTTAAACCTAGTTACAGCGCTTTCTGAAAGACTTCTAGTGTAATGAAACTTATTCCCTACTGCTGGGTAGTCCATCAGAGTAAATGTAAATGTTATTAAGAAATGATCAGACAGCAGGGAGTTTTCAGGGAATACTGTTAAGTCTTCTATTTCCATACCATAAGTCAGAACAAGATCTAAGATATGATTAAAGTGGTGGGAGGACTCATTTACTTTTTGAGCAAAGCCAATAGAGTCTAATAATAGATTAAATGCAGTGTTGAGGCTGTCATTCTCAGCATCTGTGTGGATGTTAAAATCGCCCACTATAATTATCTTATCTGAGCTAAGCACTAAGTCAGACAAAAGGTCTGAAAATTCACAGAGAAACTCACAGTAACGACCAGGTGGACGATAGATAATAACAAATAAAAACTGGTTTTTGGGGACTTCCAATTTGGATGGACAAGACTAAGAGACAAGCTTTCAAATGAATTAAAGCTCTGTCTGGGTTTTTGATTAATTAATAAGCTGGAATGGAAGATTGCTGCTAATCCCCCGCCTCGGCCCGTGCTACGAGCATTCTGACAGTTAGTGTGACTCGGGGGTGTTGACTCATTTAAACTAACATATTCATCCTGCTGTAACCAGGTTTCTGTAAAGCAGAATAAATCAATATGTTGATCAATTATTATATCATTTACCAACAGGGACTTAGAAGAGAGAGACCTAATGTTTTAATAACCACATTTAACTGTTTTTAGTCTGTGGTTGCAGTTGAAGGTGCTATATTATTTTTTCTTTTTGATTTTTTATGCTTAAATAGATTTTGCTGGTTATTGGTGGTCTGGGAGCAGGCACCGTCTCTACGGGATGGGGTATGAGGATGGGCAGGGGGAGAGAAGCTGCAGGAGAGGTGTGTAAAGACTACAACTCTGCTTCCTGGTCCCAACCCTGGATAGTCACGGTATGTGTGTATATTGTGTATGTGTGTATATATGTGTGTATGTGTGTATATATGTGTGTATGTGTGTATATATGTGTGTATATATGTGTGTATATATGTGTGTATATATATATATATATGTGTGTATATATGTGTGTATATATATATATATATATGTGTATGTGTGTGTATATATATATATATGTGTATGTGTGTGTATATATACTGTCTCTCACGCACTTTTCTGCTCTGGGTGTGAAATGTTTAGTTATTCCTCGGCCTCCTTTAGCAGTAATGGTACTTGTAATAAGTGTAGCTTATTCATAGCTTTGGAGGCCAGGCTGGGCGAATTGGAGACTCGGCTCCACACCGTGGAAAATTCTACAGCTAGCCAGGCCCCTGTAGTCGGTGCGGACCAAGGTAGCTTAGCCGCCGTTAATTACCCCTGGCAGATCCCGAGCAGCCGGGAAAGCAGGCTGACTGGGTGACTGTGAGGAGGAAAGCGTAGCCCTAAACAGAAGCCCCGTGTACACCACCAACCCGTCACATCTCTAACCGTTTTTCCCACTCGACGACACACCCGCCGAGGATCAAACTCTGGTTATTGGCGACTCTGTTTTGCGAAATAAATCGGTGTGTAACTTTGCAAAAACAAGTGTCGGACTCTGTAGTTTTCTCTGGGCCCCTCCCCAATCGGACCGGGAGTGACATGTTTAGCATGTTCTCCTTGAATTGCTGGCTGTCTGAGTGGTGTCCAAAAAATGAGGTGGGCTTCATAGATAATTGGCAATGCCTCTGGGGAAAACCTGGTCTTGTTAGGAGAGACGGCATCCATCCCACTTTGGATGGAGCAGCTCTCATTTCTAGAAATCTGGCCAATTTTCTCAAATCCTCCAATATGTGTGTGTATGTGTGTATACATATATGTATATATACGTATACATATATGTATATATACGTATACATATATGTATATATACGTATACA